>NW_027531005.1:7527864-7645105 GCF_008692635.1 Crocuta crocuta
CTTGCACAAAAAAAAAAAAAAAAAAAAAAAGAAAGAAAGAAAGAAAGAAATGGCTACTGAACACACTGAATCTCTGCCTTTGGACCCTGAGATAGCCATTCCGTCCTGGGAGTCTCCTCTGCTATCTACTACGAGTCCTCAGGTCCTGGCACCTGGTCACTTGCCACCCTGGTCACTCTCCTCCGATCCTTCTGCAGTCGGCTGACATCCTTCCTAAAAGGGTGGTCCTGGGATGGAGTACCCTACTCTAGGCCTGCCCTGCCCTGCACTGGACCAGCACTCAGCTCCACCCCTCCCCAGATGTAAACGAGGACTGCCTTGGCCTTCCTGACGGTACCACAACTTACATGATTATTCTATGAAAGTCAGGAGCGGTTTTCATTTGTATGGTTTTTAATGTGCGTTTCTCCTACTCTTAGCCTTCTTAAACATGTATTTTTTTTCCTTCATGCCTATACATTCTTTACTTCAGCAGATACAACTGCTTTGCTTGAAGTCTGGAATTTGTAGATTTCTAAATCCCTAGCACAGGGCCCAATGGAAATAAATTATTAAATGGCCATGCCATTGAATGACCCACAAACATGATAAGGCTCATTCTGGGGATGATTCGTGATCTAAAGATGGGAAGTAATCAGGCTATCTTTGGAGGCCTGCACTTTCATCCACGTGACGTGACCAGGGGTGGTGGTATGGTATACATGCGAAGACTGGCAGAGGAGGGCAGAGCACTCGCTGAGTGCTCAATGGCAGGGGAGCAGTGAAGGAAGCTTATGCGCCTATACAAAAGCAGAGAGAAAAATGATTGATGAGGACATCCACTTCTTTCAGGCTATTCTTCCTGAGAACTAATGATATGGGCTAAGTTGTTTTGCCTAGATGAATCACACCTAGCTTGCCAAAAGAAATGTACCGGATCTTGGATGCTCAAATGCCACCTCCCTTGTGAAGTCTTTGCCATTCCCCAACTGTACTTTCCCTCTGCACTCTCCTGGTATGTTGCCTATACTTTTCACAACGCCTTTTTATTTTTCCTTGTTCAAGTCTTTCATATAGCTGTCGATGCTACTAGAATAGAAGCTATTCAAGGAAGCAGAAACTGTCATATTAATTTATGCATCACCCACAATCTACCTATCAAAGACTGCATTTTCTTACAGTGGGCTTGCAAAATCTTGGCCTCATTAAAAAAGGCTCCCCCAACCCGTTTATCGTGCTCATGTTTTCCTAACGAGTGACCTTCCAGGACATCCTGACATGAACATTAATTCAAAAAATTCATAGAATGGTATCTTTAAAAGAGAAGAACTAGAACAGCTCCAGAAATGGGCATGTTAAGCTGCCCATTTCCGGTAATGGGACCCAAGTGCAAGCAAGTAGGTGGTGGAGACAGAATCAAACTGGCAAGTCCCAAGAGAGAGGATACCCCACTTTACAAATACCCATTAAGCTGCAATTCAATTAAAGCATCTGAAAGGAATTCATAAGTATCAGCAGACCCTGTAATTGCTTAATTAAGGATAGAAGCCCAGCAAACACAACCACATAACAGTCTGATTCATTAGCACCTCTGTGATAGCAGAATGGGATTTCTCACTTAAACATACATTGGCTTTAATTGTGTAATTTGGTGAGGCACTGGTAATCAATGGGGATACACCATTCCTGGGGCCAGGAGATGGGGATGATATTCCTGTTCACCTTCCCTTTCCTCTCTCATTAGAAGTTTCTGTCTACTGAGAAACAGGAAGTTGCTACTCCTATTTGGATTGGTTGGAGAAGAGGCGTTAAAAACAAAGGACATGAGATACTTTACTCAAAGACATTCAGGGTGGAAGGACACACAGTCGAACCTTTAGCTCACCCACCATGCATATCAAAATTTATCAAACTCTAGATACCTAGAACCTTTTTTCTCACTGCTTTCCTTGTTATAATGCAACTGCAGTGGGAAGTTGTTGTGAGAGAGAGAGAGAGAGAGAGAGAGAAATTGAAAAATGCTAAAGGGCAGGCAAAGGGAAGTCTCATTTTCTAGTCTTGTTTCATATGACTAGGTAACTGGTTAATTAAAAGTCACCTGCTGTGATCTACACGGGAACCCCCTGCCAGGTGGCTGCTACCTTCTAGGTGATTTGTACTGTGAGTTCCAACCAAGATGACTGTCATCCACGCCTCCACCCTCCAAACCTGCCCTAGTCCACGGTTTGTCATACATAGTGCTGTCCTACCGTGAGGAACAAGGAAATGCAAATGGGGTGAGCGCAGTGAGTTAGCAGAAGACACCAAATACCTGATATAAGACTACTTAGATTACTTTGCACTGAAACCTCAAATTATTATTCTCTTACAATTCAGGCATTTGGTTTACAGGCACTAGCTTGATGCCTGATCTGCTTAGCCAACAGGACTACTGCCTGAACTATGCCTTTAGCATGACCCAGATACTCCAGGGCTAAGAAAGCATTCAAAATGTGGAGATGTACTATGAAGGTCATAGCAATATGACACACCCTCTATGTCCACTGGTGCCATTAAATAAAAATGTGAATCAAAGGCTAAGTGATTTGCAAATATGTGTGCCTCAGTATCCCTTTAGACAGGAAAACTAAAATGTGAAACCCATGACAAGTGAAAGGAAATGAAAACCAGAGTGGGGGTAAACTGCTTTTGTTCTAATGGAAGGAAGAGCACGGGGGGCACTAAACGCTGGACAGGAAAAAGGATGCTTTTAAACAAATGCAGGGTACCCGGGCACCCTAGCTTCCCTGTGAACTCAGGACAAGACCTGACTGTTACCGCCTCCGTGAATGGAGTAAGTATGCATAGGAGGAGGCCACAGCAGCAAGGAGAGGGACTGTGAACAGTCTCCATTCTGATGGTGTGAGGTCACCTGCTCACTGACCAAACTTAAGCCAGGTGCTCAGAGGACTAAAGGGCGAGAGCTTTTGGGAGGCACTGACCTGTTAGCTACAGCTGACTCTGCCCAGCCCCACCTGCTATCCCATCTGACCAAGCAACCATTCCGCATACAGGGGTGCAGGAACCATGACAGAGAGGCCAGCTGGCTCGGGCCAAATGCCACTCCCTATCAAGCTGTGGGGCCGTCTGCCCAAAAAAGGCCACATAAAAATGGAAAGTGTCCAGCCTACCTTGAAGTCCAGAGGGCTCTCTGAAAGGCTGGGATTAATGAGAGCAGCACATATGGAACTGCTGAACAATTCCCTTGACTTTCCCCTTGAGAATCACAGCCCAAACTCCCTCCTGGCTGCAGAGAGACATCGTTTCCAGCAGAAAGCTGTCTTTCCATGATGTAGGGCACATCCCACAGACACCTGCAAAGCCGTGCAATGAGGTTCACCGTCCAGGTGAACTGCCCCACAATGTGAATGTTGCGTCTGTGTCTACACCCACGTTCAGTGGGTCTTAGGCGACCAAGAGACCCCTCCTCTAAGGACAATCCCTCCTCCCTGTTCTCTATCCATCTTGTTCCTTCGGTCTCCATTAGGTCACTGCTCTGCCAATCATTTCCTTGCAGCCTTTCTTCATTTCTTCTCGGAATTCAGACCAGTGCATCTCATGCTCCTATATTTTCTCACTCCATGTTTTTCATAATCTCATTTGCCAAGATTTTGTTAAGTTTTACCTTCTGTAATTGGTACTATGAAAACGAGGGGGAGGGGCACCTGGGTGGCTCAGTCGGTTAAGCGTCCAACTTTGTCTCAGGTCATGATCTCACAGTTCATGAGTTCAAGCCCCACATCGGGCTCTGGGCTGACATCACACAGCCTGCTTCAGAACCTCTGTCCACTTCTCTCCCTGCCCCTCTCAAAATAAATAATAAACATTAAAAAAAAAAAAAGGAAAGAAAACAATAGATATACTGAATAGCTTTTCCAATTACAAGCCAGGTTCTGTTCCAGTCTTGAGAACATTATGGTTATAAAAGTAGTCAAGTTGCTGACATCCTTAGATTGTTACTGTGACCCTTTAGCTTTCATTTTTATGCATTCCTTTTGCTTCTCTGTGAGAATTTTGTAATGAGCACTCTATTTTTGATTTTGTTCCTCATTTCCCACATTTACACCCTAATCGCCTGTAATCTGCCTTTAGCTGAATCAAGTCTGATGAAATTGCACCGACAAAGGTCATCTGTGACTTACTAATTGATAAACAGTATAAAATTGCTTCAAAGTTTTAACCGACTTGATATTTTAGGTATAATCTGAAACTGCTGACTCCCTGGAATTCTTTCCTTTCCTGGCTTCCTGAACATTACTCCCAGGATTCTCTACCTAATCCTCTGACCACCAATTATCTGTTCCTAAAATCTGTTCTTACTTTTGTGCTGCCCATGCTGACGGGCATCCCAGTCTGCCCAAACACTCAAGCCTTGGACAAGGTACTTTCCTCCTACACTCAATGTCACCCCCATTTCTGACCAAAGAAAATCCATTTGGATTTTTCCTGAATTACCAAGTTCTTTCTCCTAAATATTATTTCAACTCGCCTCTTCTTCACTGCCAGACTTTAGGCCTCTATCCCTCTTGCTTCTTAATGGTTTTCCCGGCCTCCAGCCTCATTTACTCCCATGTATTCATCAACGTAAACTTCCTTTAACACAGGTGTGAGCATATTGCTCTCTTGCTCAATCTGCCGGTGACTCTGAGGGTCCACAGTATACCCTGTCTGCATGTGCGGCCTCATCCCACTTGAACCTCTCACTCTTTATACTCCACCAATACCAAAAGGGCCACAGCTGTCTGACACACCGGGGTGTATCAAACCTCTACACCTTCATACATGCTGTTAACTTCTATTTAGAAGGTTTCTCTCTTCCTCCTTTGCCCTTCCTGTCCCAGCACTGCAAACTCCTCTATTTGTTCTTCAAAACACAGCTCAGGTATCAGGTATCAGGGAGGCAAACTCTGATCTCCACCCAAGTAACCAATCATTCCCTCTTCTGTATTACTTTTGTGCCTTGTAAATACTTCTCTCACCTAGTGCCCAATACTGCAGTTTGTCTGCATGTCTGTCTTCGCGCTAGAGTGTCCTCACATCTAGGACCATGTCTTCCCAGGATGCAAAGTTGCTTGCTCTAAACTCAAAGGGAAAAGCCATGGCCTCCAGTGAGCTTTTTGCTCATTCAGCAGGAGGCTAGAACAGTACCTTTCCTTGATTTATTTCCATTAACAGATAGGTCAAAGTCTCCATAGTAGAGGCACAGAGGTGCACTCGCACTGTACAACTATACCATTACATGAAGAGTTAAGAAAAGCTCTAGTTATGAATGAATTCACCAAGTCTTTGTGAGAGGAAGGGGAAGGAAACATATTTATGGGATAATCTTCTTTACGGAAGGCTTGTTCTGAACCCTTTGTACATGTTATTAAACCCTCACAAAAATCCCAAGAGGCAAGAAACACTCTCTGGTTAACTGATGTGTAAACTAAGGCTTCAAGAGAGTAAAAACCTCCTCTAAAGTCACCTGCATGTGCAGATTCAAACTGAGGTCTGCGTGCTCTTACAACTTTTCACTGTCCTGTATCCTTGCTAGGTTTCTAAAGAAACCAGAAGGTGCAGAATATAACCACATACAGTATGGCAGAAGAAAAATGTAAAAGCTTCTATTTTATCATATATTTGCTTCGGTAATCTATCTATCAGAATATAAGGTAATGCAGGCACTGCCTTTTGAATTGCTAAGCTTTGAATACTGCCAAGTCCACACAGGAAGTGCTGCTACAGAGTCGAGTGGCCAGGCTGCCTGGGTCTGGGCCTCAGTGGGCTGGAAACTGCCCCAGTGAACACTTAAGCAACACACATTCTACTATCCATATACAGCGGAACAGTGCCTTTCTGGAAGGTGGACTCAGTCCAGAACAGTCAAGCAAGACAAATGCTCCATGGGAAAGAAAGTACAACCAGAAGGGTTCTGCAGAAAAAATCCAGCCAGGATAGGTCTAAGCTCTGAGCTGACTCCATTCAGGTCGTTTTGAGTTTAGAAGCCAGAACTTCAATGTTTTCTTTCCCCTACAGACCTGTGGCCAAGTTTCCCAGAAAGAATAACAACTTTTTCTCTTGTTCACCTCTGGGATAAAGCTCCACACTTTCGTTTTGTAGGTACAGACCAAAGGAAAAGCTGAATATATACTTCAAACTCTGTAACAACAAAACTTCACTGATAAGAAACTGCTCCGCTCCAGAAACCTTGAGTAAAGGGCACAAATGGCCTCTCTCACACACTGCCACACTACCCCTCCGTGTACTACAACTCACAAGAGCACAGTCTTCCAGTATGATATGGATTTGGTTGGGCCCTTCCTTTCTACAGCTGCCCCTGAGCTTCATGTCATACTTCAATTAGTCCCTTCAGAAAGCGTGCAGAGCTGTGCAGTGATAATTAACTTCTAAAGAGTATGAGAGTGAGCCTCAGCCAGAAGTGGCGGCCCAACAGCAGCAGCAAGCATCACGGCCATGTGTTTGGTGAGTGATTTATCTCACATAACAACCCACTTAGTCAGGGCCTGGGGGTGGCCCTTATCCAGAGAAGAAACTATTGGTTCCTTCTAGGAAACGGAGGCTGAGGCAATCTGGCAGGGGACAGGAAGCATGGCTCCCGTTTCTCTTCCCCCATGGCAAATTCTGCTCAAGAATCCAGCAGAAGGAGTGCTGGGAGAACAGAGTAGCAACAGAAAAGGAAACGTGCACCAGGAGGACACAGCGGAATATGCCCCTTGTGAGCGAGTGTATGTTTGTGTGTACAGAAGTGGGGTGTGGGGTGTTGAGGTAAAATGAACTTTCTCTCAAAGACCACAGTCTCTGCGAAGTACTGATTGGAAATAAATAACTTTATTATCTGCCATCAGGGAAGAAATAAAGCAGTCTGCTCCTTGAATGCATAAATGTAAATTGCTAGAAGAGCACAGTTCATACAGAATCTTGCTGGCTTGTGAAATATTAAGCTACTAGAAGAGAAGATAGGATAAGAAAGGTGCACGTTCAGTTAGCAAAGAAAAGGTGGCTGCCCTAGCGTATCAAACTTAGTGCAAAAGAGAAATACTATAGATGCAGGAGTCTGTGTAGGTAATGTCATGTCTGAGATTTCATAAAGGATTTGGATCCTAATGACACCTGAAAAGAATAAAAGAGAGACAAAGGGCACTGTCTAGGGAGACACGAGGGGAGGGGGTGGCAGCCCTCTGGGAGATTGCCCAAGACTCACATGGCAGGGGTGGTCTATCCCAATTGGGAAATAACCACTGTGAGAATTCCATCATTAAGATTTTTCTTTGTCTGGAATTCCCTTCAGACAGGCTGTATGACGATACATCTTCAGCTGCTTTTAAGCTACTCTACTCAAATATCCTGTGGTTGGGAGGAATGAAGAACGGGGGAGGGCAGTGCTGGGTCTGTCGTAACAAAAGGATCAAATTTACAAATTTTGTGTTCATATCTCAATTAGAGATGAAAACAGATGGGTTCAAGGTTCTGTCCACAACACAAGGGAAAGGAGGGCACGTGACCTCCATGCAGGACTTCTGAGCTCCAGGAAGAATGATCAGGCCACAGAACACACGAGACTTACCCGCAAGCAAGAAGGTGATAAGGCAAGTTTCCTTTGGCAAATACAGCTTGAGACGAGAACCACTGAAGACATACTCCACCACAGCTTCAGAACGACCTGCCCGCTGAAGGAAGGGCAGAAACTGCTTCGCTTTTTGGGTATCCTGGTGGATAAAAGGAAAGAATCATTAGAAAAAAAGTAATAGAATCTGAGCAAATGATTCTTTCTCTCCGTTCTGGGGCAAAAAATCTTGCAGACCACCAGAAGCCCGGCAAATAACCCTAGAAGATCAGACTAGTCTAAAATATGACACAGGCAAGATACCCATGTGACATCCATAGAAGAAATATAGTTAATCAGAGACTTCCAGAACACTCTGTGTGCTTCCCTCGATTCTGTTACTATGCACTCAATGGATATAGGAAAGTGCTTTCAAATGAAAATTTCACTCCTCACAGGATAGGAAAAAGGGCTTCTTTCCCTTGAACACAAATTGAGGGGAGAAGACTAATACTAACCTTCCTTGGAGGTTAATTTACCCTTTAATTATCATTAAAAAAAAAAAAAAAGTGACTCCCAGGCTGTGTTATCTAAAGCCTCTTCCCCAAGAAACTTCAGTAGGTTACGTAGATTCAGAGTTCACTGTTTGTGAATGTGAAGAGTGCAGCCTTCTTTGGGTGCTGTACAGGAAGCCTTGTTCTACAAGCTTTTCAGGGGTGAGCTGGGACCTGGGCCCACTGTTCCCGGTCCCAGCCTGGGAAATTTCTAGCTGTAGGACATGTTCATGGGGACCTATACCGTATCATGTCAGCATCAACAATTATAGAAACAAGAACAACACACAAAACGGTGCAACACTTTAAAACTTTTTTCATGCACAAAACACAAAGTGCACGCACTCTACAGTCAAGAGCAGTCAAGAGTAACCAAATCATGGACATTTTGAACCTTAAAGCTCTCAGCTACAGTACTCAGTTTTCAGTCTCTCAAGCTAATTAAACAAATGATCGAGTAAGCAAGAATCAAAACATCACACTGCATGTGCGAGGGGAATAGTCCGCAGACATCAGAATTTCCGAGGTTTTCAGCCCAGCCAGCAGAACTGGAAACTCCTTCTGAGGACAGCAAGCTCTGCACACTTTCCTGACTCCTGCGACACAAGCTGTCTGCACTCCGCCAAGCTCTTCCTTTCTAACTCTGCTCCTAGCAACAGAGCTATTGTATCTAAATTAATGCACATTAGATAATGAAAATTTAACAAGCCATCAAGTATTTGAGAGCTTTCACAGCAGCCAAAGGGGCTCCTCTCATTCAGAAGCAGTGAGGTAGGCTGGGATGAAAACAATATTTATAGTAATGAGATTCATCCTTCCCTTCAAACAGATTCTCAGAGAAAAGGAGAGACAGTCATCCATTCTCGGTGTCTCTAATGGCACACTGGGAGAAGGTAAGGTAACAATGAGCTTTAGTGGGCTGGGAACTCCCCCAGTGAACACTTAAGCAACACATATTCTACTATCCATATACAGTGGGACAGTGCCTTTCTGGCAGTTGGCTGAAGTCCAGAACAGTCAAGCAAGACAAATGCTCCATGGGAAAGAAAGCACTACCTGATTAAAATCCTTTTGCCACACTAGTCTAAATCTGGGACATTATTCATGAGCTGAGCCAGTAAGTCAACAACAATTATCCAACTGATTATCACAAATGATGAGGCGACTTAATGTCTCTGAACAGAGGGCCTTTCCCCTCAAAACTGCAGTAATCTGTATTTTCCAGAAACAAACTTTTGCTCATTGTCTTATGGATGTATGTATCTGCAGGGGGAACAAAGGTGCTTATAGGAATAACAGCATCACACACACAGGTATTAATACAAAAAGAAAGTTGGAGCAGACTCGCATCCTATTTTGCTAGATGGTTACCTACTTTATCAAGAGAGATAATTTTGCAGACCAGGAACCAAGGAGAAACAAAAGGTACCTTACTATCAGCCACGTAATAAAACAAAATACATGTTCTTGACTCCTCCTAGGTTTCAATCTACAATTTAACAGTCCTAATCCAGAAACAACATATGGGAAGATGGCAAAGAGAATGTGACATGCCACTGATTATGACAAAGATTAGAAGTGAAAGCCAACTACGACGACTGAAGGCATGAAGGCAAATTTTACAAGCCTACCACAACTGTTCATATTTACTTCCAGAGGCCAAACCACAAGACGAGACATGGAGCTCCCTGATCCTCCGGAGGCAAGTGTTCCCCAGGCCTGCACAAGACGATATTCCTCTGAAGCACCCGTTAAGGGAAAAGATGGAAATTTCATTCTAGTTCACAGATTTTTAAGAATAAAAATTCAACTAAATTGAATATAAGCACCAGAGAATGTGAGCTCTTCCGAATCTCTCTCACAGGCAGACAGTAGTGTCTGTCTTTCCTTGTCATCTCGACTGCTTCCTTGGCTTGGCATGTTCCTTTTCAACACAAAAGTGCTTAAAACCTTCAAAATTCATTTCAGAGGCTCAAATGAAAAGACTGGTAAGTCAGACTGACAAGCTCCCTCAGGTGATGTAGCCAAAAACCATTCCCTGCTAATTTAGCTGTGGAATTTATTTATTTTAGGAGTTCTGATTGTTATTACCATAAAATTGACTGAACGTGGTTAAACTCTGACTGGCCTTCCAAAGAGCCTGTGCAAGTACAGCCATGTGCTTTTCAGTCTCTCACACTCCTAAGGTGTCAACACTAGGTAAGAAAGAGAAAACTGGATTATGAGTAACAGTGAAACAGAGAGCAGTTTAGGTCCCACTGAGGAGTTGAACATGCCAGGTGGATCTTAAGGACAGTAAAGTGAGAAAGTTCAAATAACACCATTAACACGACATTTGAAATTCTCCAATAAGCCTGAAGGAGGGCCTAGTGAGATTCAGTGAAATCAAAGATTTCTTTATAACCTCAAAATGTATTTTTAAAAGAAAAGATAAAAGGCCTCAGATTTAAAGACATAACAAAAGGCTCATTTCGAAGTAAGACCATTCAGTATCAAATACTTCTGTTTAGAAGTCCAGTTGCAGAGACTCTCATCCTCAGGTTTTCCATGTGGTGACTCAGGTACACGAGGCCTGGGAATCTAGTCGCCATACTTCTCTGGCTTGACACTGGCTCAAGGCTTTGAGAACACAAGCAGACACATTAGCTCTAGTTTTCTGTACCAATATTCCCCTCCACTGGTGTAAATAATCAAGAAGCAACTATACTTCTGTGCAGGTAAGTCTTTTTTTGTTGCACTGCTAGTTTTCACATTACCTGTGCTCCAAAACAAAGCATACATAAGTATTTTCCTGTAATCCTAGAAAAGCTAACTTAAGGTTGCATTAGCTACATTTAACTTGCTATCGTGGATGGCATGTCTTTAAGGAATGTTTCTGCCTCCTCAATGCACCTTGAAATTGAGAAAGTAATGATGCAACAAATGTGCCTGGGGTGACTTCATTTCGAAGGATGTTAATATCTATACCTCCAACTTATAGGAACGGGGTTTGGAATGACCCCAAAGAAAGGCAGGATGATCCTGAGGGAGAGGGAAAGGTTATAAAGACAACGCCATTATATATTCCTATGCTGTCCTCACTTCCGGCCGATCAGGCCAAACCTCTTCCAAATGCAGGTACATGTGTCAATGCCAGTAAAATTCCCTTCAGCAGTTAGATTGCAACCTGTCTCTACAAAGAACCTGTGCTGTGTAAGCAAACACGTTTCATATAATTTAGTACAACAAATCACCAAGTTTGGGAAAGTGGGCAGGCTGGGGGCAGAAGAGAGCAGGGACAAGGCGGAGGTACGCCAGGCACAGGACAGCTCTACTCAGACACCCGTGGCCTCAGCACCCTAGAAGAGCACAACTTACATAGATCAAAGTTCTGTGAATTCTCGAACAGGGTTGAGGCTGGCAGGTTGTACTAGATGCTTAGCAGAGTGAATTCTAGGATTTTCCCACTGAAAACACCCACAGGGTAGGCATTAACATTACTGGCTAGAAGCAAACATCTCAACACACAAAACAGCACAGGGAAATGGGAATCAGAGTAAACCTATTAGTTAACCATTAATCAGGATTATCATGGGCAGGTCTCAAAAGAGAACTGCTAATTGGTTTTCATCATCACAATCGCTCTTAGATTAACATCATAGCAAAAAGAACTAAAAACAAACATGTGCAGGGCTTATTAGGGTACCATGGGGGTACTGCACTAGCACTGGAGAAACAGCTTAAAGAAGCCCACCAACCTGACAGAAGTTGCCTGGCTTCCTCCCGCCCCTGCGCTGCCCCGTCCAGCAAAGGAGGACCCTGCAGGTGCTGACCTAAGGCTAAAGGGCCCCAGAGCACAATGCTGTTTGGGTGCAACCAATCGTAATACTGAAGCAGCAGAATCCGGGTATACAAAAGATCAGATAATAGATACAGAGGGGAAAAAGAACAGGGAGATCAGAATAGCTAAGGACAGGACCCGAACACACACATTTTAAGGCATATTGTGACAAGTCATCGCCATAGTTCAGGAACTTCTCATGGCTCCTGAGGCCAAGAAGACTTTCCCTGCAGCTGTGTGGAAGACAAAACAATAGTACATCCCCTACTAGAAGGGCAAGAAAGTCATCCATCACTCCACACTCTTCCTCTTTCCCAAAACCTGGGCTCTATGGCCCCAGTGGGACGTTTCAATTCACAGAATTGAGGCTGTGGTTCTCAGTGAGGAAGCAGCTGTACAGCATGACAATCTCTTGATAAAAATGGGGCCCTGGGGGAGATACTTGGGAGTGCCATCCAGCTCCAACATTACCACAAAGCACTTAAAAATTTGAAACCAGGAGCGCCTGGGTGGCTCAGCTGGTTAAGCGTCCCACTTTGGCTCAGGTCATGATCTCGCGGTTGGTGGGTTCGAGCCTTGCATCGGGCTCTGTGCTGACAGCGAGCTCAGAGCCTGGAGCCTGTTTCAGATTCTGTGTCTCCCTCTCTCTCTCTGACCCTCCCATGCTCACACGGTCTCTCTCTCTCTCTCTAAGAAATAAATAAAAAATATTACCAAAAAAATGTGAAGCCAACCTTCCCGGGCTGGTTATCGATGTTTTTTGGTGAGTTGTGTGTGAGGGAACTGGGGGCATAAACATCAGTCAGGTGCAAATTTAACAGGAATGAAGTGAACACAGCAGAGAACCTAGAGAAAAACACTCTGCCTAAAACAAACAAAATTACAAGGAAACAAGAAAAAAAAAGAAAGGCGCTAAAGCCTGGCCATCAATAATCTTTCATTAAGTGCGGTCTGTAGTTTACAGTTTCTCACACTATTTACCTCCTTGGCACAAAACCTCACTCAGGCCTCTAACATGTCAGAGCGTAGGAGACACAATGTCTTGTGCTCTGGGCTCCACTCCTGGGAGCGTGAATCAAGAGGACAATTGTAGGAGCACTAAGCTCAAAGACAGTTTTGAGATCGGCTGGCGTTCCAATCTGTAGCATCCTCAACTGAGAACACAATCTTCCGTTTTCCTCTGTCTTTATTCCTTTACCAATTACTAGGTTAAGACGGCCTGGCTAAGCAAAGCTTCCAAACTTGCAAACCAATGACAGACCCAACAGGAGCTTCTCAAACTGTAAGAAAGCCACAGAGCATGTCAGTGCAAGTGGGGCTTCATGTCCCAAATATGGAGGAAAAGATATTTCTCTGCAATCAGACTTGAAACAAACTTTAAGGATGTGCCTGTCACTCTCAGGAGCCCTGCAAAGGACAGGTGTCTATAAATATTTGTATTTGCTTGGTCTTGTCTACCACCTATTTTCTCTCCAAAAGGTCAAATACTGATAAAAGAAAGCAGCACTTGGTGATGTTAAGATGAGAAGACAGACTGTGCATGGAAGAGAAATAGGCAAAACAGAGTTCTGACGGACAATCATGGCAGCCTAAGAAAAAAGTCAAATCACATTACAGAAACAGATTAGGGAGCCCCAGAATATAGCCTGGACATCTGTAATCACCCCAAACTGGACATAGCTGTAAGCTCCCTCAACAGGGGATGGAGAAAGCAGTTGCAGTCCACTCATACAATGGAATGCTACTCTGCAGTAACAGGGATACAGGCAACAACATGGGTGGCTCTCAAATGCAGGATTTTCTTTAAATTTATTTTTAATGATTTTATTTATTATTGAGAAACAGAGAGAGACAGAGCATGAGCATAGGAGGGGCAGAGAGAGTAGGGGGCACAGAATCTGAAGGAGGCTCCAGGTTCTGCGCTGTCAGCACACAGCCCAATGCGGGCCTTAAACTCATAAACCGTGAGATCATGACCTGAGCTGAAGCTGGATGCTTAACCAACTGAGCCACACAGGTGCCCCTGCATGATTCCCTTTATATGACACATCACAAAGGACAGAAAGTAGATCAGTGGCTGCCAGGGACTAGGAGAAGGCCTAGAGACTGACTCCCAGGGGACAAAAGACATTTCTGGGATGATGCAACAGCTCCATTGTCTTGACTATGATGATGATTACATGTATATACACTGATTCTCAAAATGTACATGCTTATCAAAACTGATAGAATTAGATGCTACAAATAATACATTTTAGGTATATAATTATACCCCAATTTTTAAAATGAAAAAATTGGTCTAGACTATGAAATATTTTAATTTTTAACTTAAGAAAACTTTTTCCCTAGTCAACTAATTTGTAAGTAGCTCAGAGTAACAAGTTCAAAATGAAACACTAGCTATGCTTCAGATAAACTACTTTATCTAACTGTTCAATGAATTAAAGTATTGTTAAAAATTCAAGCAGGAAATAGTTTAGATGAGAAAAATCGTGGGGTTAAAGGAAGGATAGAAAAATAAATCTTATTGGTTTCCCAAAAGCAGCATAAGAAAGTGATTCTTAGGCAAAGGCGAAAGGAAAGCATGATGCCATCCTCAACTGGCCATATAGAGGAAATGTTTTGTTCACATAAAGTACTACTAAGTACATACCTCTACTGACACTTCTTACCTTGAAATAAAACCATGTGATATGGCTTACCGTGAATAAAATAATATCCAATTCTCTATCAAATGAAAATTCTATACTGGCTCAGAGATTATTCTTTTATTGAATGACTTTCAATTTCCCAAATTTAACTAGCTAAAATTATACTGTGATAACCATTCAATTTAACCTTTAGAAATGAAGTCATTGCCTTTTAGTGGAAAAATCTGCATTTTATCATCAATAGAAAATACAATGCCCTTGGCTTGGCTTATTCTACAGGACCTTTTCCCCCCGTCTGGACTCTAAGTATAGCATAGAAAGAGCAGATGGTGGGAGAAGTATTTACCTAATTAGAACAAACTATCAACTACCCAAGATTGCTTTTCTCTGATCTTCAATCTTCTTTCTCTACCTCGGATGAGCTGTGAAGCCCATGGAGGTGGCGAGCCAAGGAATGTGCTTCCTCAAGTTTGCCAGTCCACAGAATGAACTACCTCAAAGTGATGGCCTGGAACTTGTGAAGTCCAGAAAAGTTTCTACAAACAAACCCCACCTTCACCCCCATCCCTATCCTGAACACTTCCTTTTCCTATATTCTCTCCATAGAGAATATTCTCCATATTCTAACTTCCCATCAGATTATTATAATTTTTCTTAAATTGATATTCAGTGTTCATTAAGACTTTGTAAATTACAGCCCTCCCCAGAATGCTCCCCTCCTTCCTCCTGCTGACTTCGGCAAGATGGCCCGTGAGGCCTGTAGCACAGTGCATGTCCTGGGCTTTCCCTTCACCAAGACTCCGGAAATTCCCTTCACATCCTATCCTGGGTTGTGTTTCCGAGATCCACGACTTCCTCTTTCTTGGTTTACTTCCTTTCTATTAAAATAATAATTTAAAAAATCCTATTCTTATTTCATAAAATATCTTCTCCTCTGAGGTCAGGTAAGTAAATACAGTATTGCTTTTGTAGTTTTATTCAGAAGAATATTCATTCTCACTATTCTATTTGTAAGTACTCTGAGTCAACAGATAAATTCCTCTCATTATCCATCAGCATAGTAATAAGTTATCTAGAGGAGCTTAACACACCGGAAGACATATCTTCCAATTATTTTCAGGTTAAATATTTCTCAAAAAAACATGTAATTTATCCAAACTGTAGACATCTAATCTGTAATAAAGTATTAAATGGTTAAAAATATAGTTAAAGGTATTTTAAATTGGTAAAAATAAGCAGAAGCAAAGATAACAGAAAAAGACCACTTACATTAAAAAAAAACACAAAACTCTGCCGTTACTTTTGTAAGAATGAAATGATGACTCTTTATAGGAATACCATAGTAGACATCCTGAACATTTTTGGAAAAAGAGGACATGCAGCTGATCTAAAAACACAGCTTACACATGGTTGGTGACAGTGAGAATCTAGAAGAAAGCACCCCATCAGTCTACTGTTCTGGATATCAATTATAAGACCACGCCTAAAAAAAATGACTAACAGGGGCATCTGGGTGGCTCCGTCGGTTAAGCGTCCGACTTCAGCTCAGGTCATGATCCTGCAGTCTGTGAGTTCAAGCCCCACCTTGAGCTCTATGCTGACAGCCTGGAGCCTGCTTCAGATTCTGTCTCCCTCTCCCTCTGCCCTTCACTTGCTCACGCACGGTCTCTCTCTCACATGAAAAATAAACATTAAAAAAAATAAGACTAACAGGTTTGAAATATATTTTTCCCTGAAAGTTTCAGATCAATTTTTATCACTTCCGAAGTCTCTATAGGCAAGAGGTAAGAATTTATTACAGAAGCAAAAAATGGCTTAAGAGATAACAGTATGTGCAAAGTAAAGAATTTAAAAGACAGTCTAATGAAGCACCCGTTTCTTTTCATGGGCAAATCAAGAACTCAGGACGGCATACTAAACTCTACCCCACCTGAGATAAGAACTTCAGAAAATAATAGAGAAAAAGAAAAAAAAAAGCAGCAACCTGTGACATAGAATTTAAAATCAAAATAATTATTATAAAAGATTAGAGGACTAAAATAATTCCAATACCCCTTAGAGAACATTGAACATTTCTGCCTGGAGACATACTAATTTAGATCCAATGAATCTTAAAGAAAGCTTTTTTTATTATGTCTAATTTGTTTTCTTGAACTCTATATTTTAAAAGAGTTAATAAAAAATGATAATTTTAAAATGTGGAAAAGAAAGTTCTAGTTTTTGAGACATGGAGAGAAATGGCAACTATTTTGATAAAAGTTTATTATTATTTCTTAAATGTTTATTTATTCTGAGAGAGAGAGTCAGAGAGTGGGAAAGAGAGAATCCCAAGCAGGCTCAGTGCTCTGTGCAGAGCCCGATGCAGGTCTTGATCTCAAAAACTGTGAGATCATCACCTGAGCTGAAATCAAGAGTTGGACACTCAACTGACTGAGCCTCTAGGTGCCCCAGTTAATGTTTATTAATAATTAAGACAGAAGGTGATCGGTGTTTTGAAGAATGTATCAAACCAAAAACCTATCATTTTACTCAATAAAGATTTACAGATAACGATGTTACCAGGTAGACATTAAAAGTACTTCAGATTCTGTGTCTCCCTCTTTCTCTGCCCCTCCCCTGCTTGCATACACACTCTCTCTCAAAAGTAAATAAACATTTAAAAAAAAAAACCATGAATAAAACAAAGAAATTTTAAAACAAACCCACATTTTGGTAAATAGATATATTTTTATTAAAAATTTTCAGTTTTTATAGTAGTAGTACAGGTCATTTTCTTCTTTTGGCTTATTTATATTTGATGCATTTTAAAGCCAAAAATTTTACAGAAAATTTGTGGTAAAAAATGTGTGTAAGATTTTGTTTTCAAAAGAGAATAAATTAACATTCAGTGCTGATTGTGAGTTTATCTGGGCAAAGCTGAATCAGGTCAGATAACTGTCTCTCTAGTTTTTTCTGAGCCAAATTCAACATTTTCTCAAGTGATAATAGGCTTACATCATAACGAAACTACTCTGCTAGAAAAGGGTAGTTAGCAAAGTAGTGTTTTGAGTTTATTGGAGAATTCTAATTCTTCCTAAAGAAACATTCAGATTTAACCCTGCCTCCCCTAGTGACTATGCAATTCTGGCATGATGTAATCACACGTGGACATCATATTCGGGTTCTAGAAGACCCTAAGGATCTAGCCTATCAATGGAAACGATGTGCCCCAGAATGCACAGGTGATGCACACCTGATGGCAGAATTCACACAAAGACTTCTGATCAAGGTACCCGAAGGATTTTGGAGGATCTCACATCACTGTCATGTCTTTCTTCATGAGTGCATATGTAATTATGACTGCTCTGCATTTCTCACTCACTGAAAACTACACAGGCACCATCATTACTCACATTTATCTACTTACGCTTCCTAGGAAACTCCTAAAAGTGAAAGCATAGAGCTGTAAGACATTGTTTCTGGGTAGACATTGTTTCTGGGTAAGTCTAATTAAAGGACATCTAGCTCTTGGTCCCTATGTCTTTTCATTTCACAAAAATTGCTCTAAAGTCACCAGTAACTGGTGCTGCTAAATCTACTGAACAGTTCTCAATCTTCTTCTTTCTCGAGCTTGAAGCAGCATAGTCAAGTCTTGTATTGTAAGGCTCTCTCCTCTTAGTTTCTAGGATTTTCCTCTGACAGCTCAGGAACCATCTTTTCAAGTCTGTTTGGCAAGTAACGTCCCCACTATGTATGATCTTTAAATTTTGGAGACAAGTGGCTTGGCCTAGGGACTTTTAATATTCTCTGGGGAGTGTGTGTGTGTGTGTGTGTGTGTGTGTGTGTGTCCCCAACAGTCCTAAGTTCATGCAGGAAGCCCAAGCCATTTTTCAGGGCTCTGGACCATCTGAATGGCTCATGGGTACCTCAACTTTAACATGTCCAGAAATTCTTAATTTCCACCCCATATCTACACAATCAGTGTTTACCATACGGGAAAGCAGCACCACCAATCACCAGGTATTTGCACTCAGACACTTAGGATGCTCAAGCATGACACCTGGTTTCATTCCCCTGATGCAAGCAGTGGTCAAAATTCTACCAGTTTTACCACCAAACTGGATCTCAAATTTATCTTTCCACATCCACTGTCACAACCCTAGTTGTTTACCCCTGGTAACCAGCATCCTAATGCCACTCTTTGGTTCAAGTCTATCTCCACAGAGCAGCTAAGGTGAGGGCAGTGGGGGAGGGTAAGATATATAATTATAAAATGCTGACCTAATTGTTCCACTCCATTGTCAATGATTTCTCCTGATTCTTCAGACAAATTTAAAAATCTTTCCTCAAGGATTACAAAGTGTAAATGTTTCAATCATTTATCATCTTAATCCTCACATGTCTGCAATAATGGCCTTGCCTTTGAACCCAAGCAACTTCCTAGCTGAGGACCTTCCCATACATAGTTTCATTCTTTAGCTCTGAACAAGATCTTCGAATAACTCCTTCTTTCGGCCTCATTCTTTTTTAGAGTTTAATTATTAATTTGGGGGGTGGGGAAGGGACAAAGAGAGAGATGGAGAATTTCAAGCAGGCTCCACACTATGGGTACAGAGCCTGATACGGAGCTCAATCCTGTGAGATCATGACCTGAGCCAAACCAAGAGTCAGATGCTCAACTGACTGAGCCACCCAGACGCCCCTTTAAGGCCTCATTTTAAAAGCACTTAAAAGATTTTTTTCTGAACCACGTTGAATAACCTATGGCCCTGAGCACACATATTCACTACTAGCACAACTGTAATTATAGAAAGAATTGTGTATGTCCTATAAGGACTGTAACTGTCTTGTTCAACGTTATGTCCTCAACACCCAGCATTGTGTCTGACATATAAGAAGCACTCAATATAATACTTATTGTTTGTTCATTCATTCACTGACTCAACATGACAAATGCATTTAAAAACAGGCCAGATGGCATATGTTAAATATCTCAAGAGATAAAGAGGCGGTAAAAGAACTCAGAAGAGGGAGGGTTATGAGCTGGGACTAGAACTGGATAAGGGTTTAGAATACAAATACAACTGATGATGATGATGATGAGGGTAGTTATCTTTTATAGAGGACTTCCTATACGCTCAGCAGCATGCTCAACAATTTAACACTAATCACCACCACCATGTGAACCACTGCCCTCTGCTGAGCTCTCACTGCGTCAGCTGCTCTAAGTACTCTGCATGGATTAACACATTCAATCACACTATGACCTAATGAGGAAAGGACCATTAATGTCCATTTTACAGTGGAAACACCATAGCATAGAGGGGTTAAATAACTTCCTTCAGGTGGCAGATAACAAGCAATGGAGCCAGGACCTGAGCTTGGGCGATCAGATATTGGACCCATGCTACTAATCATGACTCCATACTGTCACTACATGCTAATAAATCTGTACCCTTCCTACTAGCCTGTCCACGTCTAGATACTAGCCACCACAGCTAACCTTATACCTAGCAGCCAGGGTCACATATTTTTCCTAACACAAGATCATATTGCTTTAGGTTATCACTTGGCACGTCAAATCTAAATGAGGCTCTGTGAAGAGATACAAAAAAGACCTCCCTTTCTTAGGCGTTTAGAAACCAGTGAGGAAAACCACTGCACATGTCATGTTGAGAATAGTTAACAATCAATACACCAACAAGCGCAAAATCCCGGTAATGAGTGATTATGGAAATGCTAAAGAAAGGCACGATCAGAAGGCAGTGAGGATAAAAAGGGGAAATTGCCTGGAAGAAAAGAGATACCGTGAAGGAGGAGAAAGGCATGGTCAGAAGAGAAGAGATAGCACTCCAAGAAGAAGAAATGCCATTCAAGAAACGCCAATTAATAACGAAGTCAGTCGGAATGGAGAAACTGAAATGAGGATAGACTGAATATGACATAAAAGAAAATGAATGGTCTCTACAGTGGGTAAAGTATCCAGACATGCTGCAGTAACGTATTATCAACAGAACTCCAAATTCAAAACCTTCGTAACAGGTTATATTCTCAGACACCTCCTAGATCTGATACTATATTGGGAATTTTATCATTTCTTCTGAAAAACATCATTTCCTAAAGAACTGAGGCACAAAATTACTACGTAATTTCAAGCTGACCCTGAGCTCTGATTCAAGGATATTTATCTGGATGTCAACACTGCAAAGAGTGTCCAAAATTCTGTACAACATATTCTGTAGGGAATACGTTGGAAGCATGCTAAATAAAGCCTTTAAATACGAGTAAGCACAATGTCTATGTTAGTAAAAATGACTTACTTTGAGATGTTTATATAAGCAATAGCCACAGGACAAAATGAGTTCAATCTAGGGCTAAGTAGTGTTATGATGGTGAAGTAGATAGGGAAGCCAGGGCTGGGTAGAAACATTTCAAGTTCTATCACATTACTCAGCAGCCATGGGACAGAGGAGACAACCCAATCACACACCTGAACCTGGGAATCAAAAATTGTATCAACTGCCTTCAAAATATCCTAATATTGATTTAGCCAAGCTTGTAATGGGCTCATTTAAACAATTTGGATCCATGAAACTTATCAAAGAACAAGATCCACATGCACTCAGAGAACAGGAAAAGAGTACTCAAGGGCATGACCCAGTGATAGCCAAATCTATGCTAGAGGCCACTCCCTTTGGAAAGAGAGGTCGTTTTGTTTGGGGAAAAAAATGCTCCTGAACTTCAATTTCCTTTCTCTTTCCATTGAACAAAGGAAGAAAGTAAAAAGTCATTATTATAGCTCAGGACACTTAAATGAAAGCTAGGACCCTGTTTCTAAGGGGTCATTTGCATGCATTCCTGTGTTAAGTCATAGTTAAATAAGGAATCAGAAGGGAACTAGAAAAATCTGTGGCAGAAAACTTCCTGAAAACAGAATTCAGTGCAGTGACATATCAAGTGTGATTAGTCTGGAAAGAAGAGACTTTATTACCAGAAGCAACAAATAAAGAATGCCTGTCTTTGACAGTGTTGCACCTGTGGGCAAGTCACGTGACCAAACATTTCTTTAGAGTTGTTGAATTGCACAGCTGGGACACACGCAGCAAATGTCAAACTGGGCCCTGTCTTCAATGCCCAATCTGTGTACCTCAATTGGCTATGGTGCCTACATTTCTACAACAAAAGCCTACCGGTGAACAAAATGGTAGACCAAGTAAGGTACAGGCATGGAATGAGGCATTCTGTAGATGAAAGGGATATTCATTTTAGAACTTTTTAAAACAAATTAATTTCACAACCAAAGGGCTCTTCACAGTTCAAGGTATACAGCAGGTAATAAAACAAAGACTTTTCAAAGCACATAATTGATCTTTTAATGCCCAATTTATAAATTTGTTTTCTATTTCTCTCTTGTTTCTGCAACTGCTTCCCCTCTTAAAAGAATAATTTTTTGAAAGTATTGAAGATTATTTGAAAATGATGACTTTAATACAAATATAAAATGAAACCGTCAAATATTTTATTTTAACCCACTAATTAATAAGGGAACCAAGAAGATATTACAACTTACTCAAAAGAGAATCTGAAAACTGGATAAACATACACAACTAGGATGCTGAAGTGAATTTACTAAAAATCCAAAACTGTTGAGTAAAAAACCACAGGGTTACAATGTAACATTTGAAATCACGTCTTTGACAGGGTAGAAATTCACTGTGTCATATGTACAGGACTACATCTGTATAAGCAGGAAATCATTTGCATTACATCAGGTCTTCACAAGTTAAAGTGTCTCTCCGCAGAGGTACAAAACAGCCCAGCTACAAAGGAGCAGGCCTGACACAATCAGACAACCCCAAAGGGTTTACCAGGCAGAACCCAACATTCCAGTGAAAGAATACTGCGTAATCTTTGTGCCTGTCCCAAAGTCTTTAACAATTTCTCCTGATAACCCTCAACTAAGGGAGAGATACTATGTCCTAAATTTAGTACCCTATGGTGCAAAAAAAAAAAAAAGAAAAAAAGAAAAATACTGCCACTAACAAAACCATGGACACACACATAAAGGGAACAGAACTCAATGAAAAGTGGATTAAATTTGTCAAAGGAGGTGCCTTAAACATAACCATCACAAACTGCTAAATGCTGAAAAACAGTCTTGAAACAATTCCAGCATTTCTTTTCAGGTTTCATTGAGAAACTTGTTCCATTTGAGAAGGGCTTCCGTCTGATGCCCACTGCTTTTGATTTCATTAGAAGAAGGGGACACCCCTGCAGTTCTGGGGAGTTTGAACAGAGAGCTTCAAAAAACCCAAAGTGGCCACATAGGACTATAGCTGAAAGGGACAATGGACAAAAGACAATGAAGCAATGGCCTCAACGGTCAGGGAGAACAACTAGCTGAAGCAAACTACCCCGACACAATCAAGGTCACCTTAACAACATCCAACTCTGGAGGGGAGGAGAGGAAAAAGGTGAAGGGAAAAGAAAAGGCCCTTTGCCTTCTTAGCAGCTGAGACACTTGCAGAGGAGCGGCCATTCTGGCATCACAGGTACCTCGTGCTGCGGGGGCTGCAGTACAGGTTTCTGTGCTGCGAGAATGCAAGTCAGTGAGCGGCATGCTGCAATCCACTCAAAGCTCAAGAACCTTGAATGGGGACAGAGAAAAGAAGGGGACAGAGGAGCAATGCCTTCCCCTAAACTGGCAACAACCTGAGCTTCCAAATATACAGGAGAGATGTGAGAACACAACTATGAGAAGCCACCCCCAGTACTAATCATGGCTTCCCCGTAAGGCGCCATCATATTTACGGAGCGCATCATGCTTGCTCTAGAGAGTAAGTTCATCAGATAGGGAGGGTATTTATGGGATTTCCCCAGGGTGGCAAATGCAGAGCCCAGTTGTGGGGCCATGGCTATAGTATGAATAGAGCTCTATTGCTAAGCAACCCTCTGGGTCACAGAAGCCCATGGGGCAGAACCATAGGCCTTGATCTTGTGTGGCTGGTATAAAAGGGACATCAGAACAAGATTTGAGGCTAAGGGAGAGTAAAAGAAGGAAGGGCTATTGAACCAAAACAACAAACAAGAAATGAGCAATGGTGCCATTAAGGTGTACAGTGATGAGAAAGAACAGAAAGGTACCTGAAAAAGACTAGATTAATATAAGAGATCATCTAAACAACATGGGCCAGGAAGACTTGAAAGGGAAACTAATTTAACACAGACCTAACTTACAAAGCCTCTGGGTTATGGAGCTGCATTTACCTTCTTCACACTTCCTGGACAAACCACTTTTAACTTCTCTTTAGCCAAAAAGAGTATTACTATTTAACTCTTCCACTGAGGCCCAACTCCACAGGTAGTTAGGGAAAGATTACTTCTTTAAAGGGCCCCTAGCTTCTTACAAAAGGAGGACAGTTTAAATACCCCAAGGGAAAGACAGATAGTGCTACTCAAGTACAAAAAGGAACTGAAAAACTGGGAACTGAAGGGAAAGGTCTGGAGGAGACTCTGCAGAAAAATCTGATTCATTTATTTTAAAGGAACACTTTGATCCTTTATATTTGCAAGTTAGAATCTTACTGGTCAATTCCACAATTACTCATCATGATATACTAGAGCAAGAGTATATCACTTGCTCAAGTATACACACACACACACACACACACATCCCGAGCATGATGTGCTTCACTCTCCTAGAGCTAGTCTTTGGATCATTCCAGGCCCTGCTTTAAGGAAATGCTTATCATTAATATTATGCACATCCAACGAAATCATCATGGAGAGAGGAGGTTACAAGAAAGTTTGTGTGTAACATGAGCAAGGAACCAAAGTCCAAGTGAACACAACAGCAGCTTACAGGAAAAAAAAAAAAGAAGACACAGGGGTTTACTGAAGGCAAGGAAGGAGAGCAAACAACGGCCATATGAACAGAGGAGTTGCCATGACTCCATATCATGAAGAGGCAGAGACGTTCAGACAAGGGAAACATTATCCCAGAGACCTGGAAAAGTACTAATGGAGAGGCCAGGATGCCGGCCCAGGCTCTATCATTCTTGCACTGCTGTCAACAAACAGGATTCTAAACTCCTCACACACCAGAGAGGAAAGAACAGACACGGCAGGAAATAGAGGAAGAGGAAACAGACAGTGTGACTCACTGAATACTATTCCCACACAAATGGAAAAGGAGTGGAGGGAGGCGCAGGAAGAAGTCGGTGTGTGCTGGCTGCAACCTGAGGGGTGGGGAGCTTCTCAGAACTATAATTGATTTGTCTGATTTACCAGAACAACAGTAAGCCACGCACCAGCCCCATTTTATTGCCTGTTTTACATTCTATATCTGCAGGAGATTGTATTTATTACATAACAGGCTACAGCAAAAACAATAATAAACCTAAGATAAGAAACAGCCTTATATTCCACTGACACGCACATCCCAACTTTTGTCTGCTGGTAAGGGAGGGAATGGAGACAGGATCAAGGAAAAACAAACCCCTCTAAGAATAAAAATGCGAATCTACAAAGTGAAATAACCACCACAGAACCATCCTCCAAATCAAATCAGATCTAATGCCAAGTCTGTCAAATTCTTCTTAGTTTCAAATTCATAGGAACATCCTGGCCTGTAGGCAAACCAGAGGATTACAGAAAAGACAACAATGACCAGTACTTAAAACACCACACTTCCTTCATCTTGAAAAAAGAGAAATAAAGGAAACTAGTAATTTCTTCAGGATCCAAATGACCAGATGGGCCGTATTTTCTTCATTAGTGGTTACCCTGAAACCAGCTGTAAAAGATGCAGAAGAGCCAAGTTTAACAAACCCCTGTCCAAAAGGTGGGGTTCACTCACTTGATGGTACACACAGATGGGTGTACCTTGTGGAAAACACAGCTCTCAGGTGACATTAGTGGAATCACCTGTAGCAATAAGAAAACAATAGAGAAGAGAACCACCCAACTAACATTTTAGACAAATCAAAAAACCGTAACAAGATCACAACATGGGAAGTGGTACCAGATGTTCTAGTGGCGGAGCGGAGCACAAAGTTGAAAAACGTGTCAAGGAGCAACCAGGCATCCAGTCCAGCCCCGGGAAGAAGTGGATATGAAAAGGCCTCCTGGCTTCATTGCCCAGAGGCCGGTGTCTCTCTGCCCAAAGCAGGCCCTCTTCTTCCCATTCCTGTGCTGGGATTACTCCCTTCCCACCACAGGAAGTCAGCCAAGCAGGCCTTACATGTGCTGAGCCTTCATTAAGGGTCCTTTTAAGACACTCTCTGGACTTTTACACAATGAAATCATCTTTGAAAATGCTGGAGGCCATTAAGCCTAGAACAAATTTCCTCATGATGTAACATCTTCTGTATAGCTCATTTTTTGGGTGTGTTTAGGAGACAAAATGTGATGAGCTTATATGTGTCTTTTGTTTTTATTCCAAGGATGTGTATTGGTATGGGAAGAGGCATTATGCATACATATCGGTCCATACTAAGTTATGTTGGCAGTACATTGCATATCTGATCAGCTCAACAAACACATCCATTTATCATGACATGCAACTAAGAGGAGAGCAATGAAGGGTAGAGAGACCTAGTTAAAAAGAAAAATAAAAATGATTCAGAAACTCTTACAAAACTATTATAAATGTGTGTATTTCATTGCTCTTATTGGGGGTGTTTTGTCTTCACCCACCTGTAGGCTGTTTGCTTGTCTGACCCTATACACTCACCTGTCCCTTGGACGGTAACATGGCCAGCATGCTTCAGGAAGCTGAAAAGTCATACATCTCACTTAAAGGGCACAAGGGAACCCAACACACACACACACTTAACACAACATTGTGACAGAAAGAAGGTGAGGTTAGAAGCAGGGAGAAAAGCTCCTCTATTACAGAGAGCTTTAAAAAAAAAGGCCTGTATTCAGAGCTGAATCATGTGTGATGGAGGCAGACAAGGTCATTCTGACGTCTATTTAAATGGAATAGCCTTTTCACTTTCTCTCTCCCACTTGTTCAAGCTTTCTTTTTTTTTCATTTATGTGGTAACCGAGGGAGATTTAACTCACATGTATTTTTAAATAACGTAAGAACAAACCACTTCTCCAATATCAAGACAAAAAAGATAAAGACATGCATTAAAATGGGCTATAGTTGGGGAGGGGAGAGTGAAAAAAAGGAAGAAGGAAAATGCAGACAAGTTTCATTAAGACCATTGCTACAAAAAGGAAAACACCAAAACATAGTAAGGTATAAATTTAAGATTCAAAGATGGTAATAAAGATCATGAGAACACTGTGCTGGCAGGTACCAACAGCATAGCCCCGAAGCAAGCGTGCCTCCATCTCAAAACCCTGCTCAGGGCGTCACTCACTGCCAGTGGGAAATCTGGGCAAGAACATGAACTCTACAGGCCAAAGGGAACAATATCCCCAAAGTTTAATTCATGTTAAGCCCCGAAGTGTAGAGCTGACATAAGTTTCTGGATGGGCACATCTGGCCCTGGTATAGAGGAGTCACCATTGTGTTTTCCAAAACAATTATTTATAACTTCTTTCACCCTGCAGCTGAACAGCCAAAAAATTGCCCTTTGATTACTCCAATATCTTCAACAAAAGAATATTAAGGAAAATACTGCTGAGAATGCCACAAGAGACACATGCAACAATTATTATATATGTCAACAATAACTCAGCAAGGTAAGCCACAGGGAAAACAGGCCTAACACCAGCAACGCCAGGAATCACATCGGTTAACAAGGAGCCTCAGGAGATACACCTCAGCCACCAGATTTCTGGGCTTCGGAGGAATCTTAGCCACAAAGAATGTGTGTCAACGTACCTCACTCATTAAGCAGAGGCAAAACTTTTTAACAGAAATCCACTCAACGTAGGGAACACTATTTACTCTGTAGTCTGCAGTGACTGGTTACAGAGTAAGAAAAGCTCAACAGAATGCCATTGCTTAAAATGAACAGGGTACCTCTATACCTAGGCAAGGGACTGCTGGCCAGACACATTTATAATACGCAGTCACAAGGCACAATAAGCAAAGTCTCAGCCAGGCTTGGGAACACAACATAACAAGAAGATAATACACTCCAATCCATCACTGCTGTGGGCTAGCCTGTGGTCTCGAAGCTTGTTTATAGGAGCATTTGCTTTTGGGTGCCCAAGGCAAGCTCCCTGAGAATGCAAGCTAAGATTTACCAGCCCTTCCTCAGTCATCTCCCCTGGGCAATGTGGTGCCCCCTACAAATGACCTGGGTCTCCTCCTTAACTGGTACGTTACAATGGAGTTGAAATGGATGGTGTTGCATCCCAGGAGCAGAAGGTGAACTGATGAGCCAACAAACTTTCTCTGGGCACCTGACCAAATCCATACCTGAGCCGCTCACTCTTCCTTCAGTCAAGTCAGTTCTGTTTCTCTTCATAGCACTTGCTGTCACCTGACATTGCTGTTGCCCTTTCCCACTTGTGGGTAGGAATTTTTAGAAGTTTTGTTCATTGTTACATTCTTAAGTGCCCAGAGAAGTTTAGGCACAGTAGGTATTCAAATCCTTGTTGAATAAATGAATAAACTGTCTCAACAAAAAAGGTATCTTCTTTGGCCAAAAGATCCTAAATGTGCAAGGATAAAGTCTTTTTCACTAAGTAGTCATTTGGACACAGCCCTTTGGGAGCTCATAAGTATTCACGCCTTCCATCCTTCTGTGTCATCTGTATGTATTAGCTCACAGGATGCGCACACATTCCTCCCACTTCGAGGCAACCAGAGGAAAAAGAAGCCATAAGGAAATTATTAAGCAATATTTAAGGTTGTCCTAAAATCTACACTTGACCTTTTTCCATTAAGACTTTCCAGTCACTTGGGGAATTAACAGGGATTTAAAAAGGAGATAATTTTTTTAAACTACAATTAGGAAGAAATATCTTCTAACTCCTAATAATTAAAAAATGGAAAAGCAACACAGTAACAGTTCAGGTGAAAAGATAGGGCAAGGTTTTATTGTTTGAATTCTAGTTTGAATTCTGCCTTTTCAGAATATAAAACAGGATCTCCATAGATGATAAGCAGCAGCCCTGGAAAAATTCACATTCTGTGTCTAAAGACAAATGAGCTACAGAAAACACATAAGCTGAAGTCCTTTGGTAAGTAGGCAGCCAAGCTCCTGGCACCTCTGGGCCACACAGCTCTATTCAGGGACACAACTCACCCCAGATATGTCTGCGACACGGTGGATAGGCACTTCCTTCTTGCTATGCAACCCTTTGCCATTCTTAATAGCTCTGTAAAGGAAGAAGAAACAATCCGATTAATATACAAATCACATTAGGAGGGGGTAGGAGGGTGGGAAAAAGGGGTGAGAAGGTCATTCACATGAAAGGTCTATCACTACGCAAGTCACACTGCACATGCTGAGTACCAGCAGCCAGTCTCTGCAGGAGCATTTTGGTGGAGGGGAGAACACAAGCCTGCTCTTCTAAGCCCAGTTCCGAGTACTTGGCCACTGGTTTCAGCTAACAGTGTGCCTGGTAATCAGAAAGAGCTCCTGAACTTGTTTCCAAATTAAAGGCATTGTTCCAGGCACAAAAGAAGAATCAGTTGGAAGAGCACACTCCTAAGAAACAGAAGTAATAATGTTTCTTTCTGCGTTTAATCACATGAAACATTTTAAATGCAAAATATGCAGCTAGTGTTCCAATTCTAATGGAAGTAAGTTCCTCCCAGGTAAAAAAATAAGTTGCCCTGAATGAAGAAACACTGTACAGGAGTCATTTCTAACAGTGGGGAAAAATTAGCAAAGGCTACATAATTGACATTAAGTCTCATTTTAAATCAGTTTCAGGTTATAATAACTGGATTTAGCAGGGGACTCTCTGTCACACATCTGACCACTGGTTGGTTTGCTCCAAACTCTGACCTTTTACCTCCTAATCCCTTGAGTGGTAACTTCGGGGACAGAAGCCTAAGTGTCACTGGGTGTGATCACTCATGTAACAGTGAAGGACCAGTGAACAATACCTCACTACACTATTAGATAAGACCTTTCTCTGTGCTGCCAGACTTCAGGCCAAAGCAAGGAACATTTCTGAGTTTGGAGAATGAAAAGTAGAGATTCGAGGGTGTACCCAACGCTGCAGACTAGCCTTTTAAGAGATTCTGAATTCCAAAGTGTAGAGAAAACTGCCCAGACCAGGGTAAGTATGTCGGACCTTCACACTACACACTAGCAACCACAGTGGACCTTCCCCAACTCAGACTCTCACTTATTAATGACAAGAAGTAGAACACACACACACACACAAAAAAAAAAAAAAAAAAAAAAAAAAAAAAAAGTAGTAGAGGCCACTACTCTGCAGGGGTTCCTTTTAGGTCCTAACTTTCTAAATCCCATAAACCAAACGGGGTGGCTGTTGCTCTATGCAATGTGGCACAGTCCCATTTCTTATATACTTGGGCTGTTCCCACCCACCACTTGCCCCTTCCTCCATCCCTGGGGATGTCCCAACTACTCTGAAAAGATGTCTACTCTGAAATAACGACCGGTTTCCTTACCATCTATACTTTCTATTCCATGAAGAGGGTAAGAAACGAAAGTACAGATGTTTAACAGGAAAAGCAAAGCAGAACAGTTACTCTGAATTGTGCTAACTGAAAATGCTTTGTTGTTCCCTGAATTTGAATCCAGGGCTTCGGCCTTAGAAATTGCAAATGGGTCAGAATTTTCCATTTGCAATTTAGTCCAGTAATTTACAGTTCAGGGGATGTGTTAAATGACCACAGACCATGGCTGTTTTTCAAGGTATTGCTAGAACCTTGAGATTTGTAAACTAATGGCCAGGATGGGAGGATGGTTATATGGAAAACCAGTGGCTACAAGCCAGCAACATATCTGACTCTCCCACCCCACAAGGCCCAGCATACATCTGCCCCCAAGAGGCTCTCCTCATTTTGCTCCCATCAACTCAAAGGAACAGCCTTAGGAACAAGAAGCCTCCGTGAGGCGAGGCAAGCTCACTCACTGGCACCCTGATTATAACTCACCTTCCTCTAAGGCAAGGCTTGCTAAGCCTTCTGCAAGTCCTCTAGGGGCACAGAATGCCTACAGCCTTATCCTCTTCTGACAACAAGGACAACCAAAATAAATGGACCTGCCCTATAAACAGACGGGTTCATGTGACAGCACAGCTGAACTTGTGGCCTTTCATGGGGGCTGGAGAGCATTTCATATAAACTACAAAGGAAAAAGAACAGGGCCTGAACAGTAAGTTATAAAACAAAGGTTCTCGAGGCAAAAGCAGTGAGGTGATAAACCAAAAATTCTGTTTTCGTTTTGTGACCCCAAGGCAGAAATCTGGACTTAACCAATATTAAGCATGCTTAAGGGAGAGAAAATAATACCCTAAAGCCAGAACACATGAATAATAGTGTATATATGACATTTAAAAACCAAAATTCTTGGGGCGCCTGGGTGGCTCAGTCAGTTAAGTGTCAGACTTCGGCTCAGCTTATGAGCTCACAATCCACGAGTTCAAGCCCCACATTGGGTTCTGTCCTAACAACTCAGAGTCCAGAGCCTACTTTGGATTCTGTCTCCATTTTCTGCCCCTTCCTTGCTCATGCTTTGTCTCTCTCTCTCTTTCACTCAAAAAATAAACATTAAAAAAAAATTTTTAAACAAAATTCCTTAGCATTATAAATAATAAGAATATAACATATAATGTAAAATTTTATGTATTATAGATATAATATATAATAATATAATAACAAATATAAATGAAACTTTTTGGAAAAAAGAAAAACTGCTTTATATTCTACGTATCAGATATTTATTTGCATTTAGACATTAATTTTGGAAAAACTTTCAAAGACTTAATCTTACCAGATTTATGACTGCTAAGTTAGATCAATTTCAGGTACATTCAAGAGGCAGCAAGAAAGCAGTATTTTAACATCATCATACACAAACTGAGAAACAGTTCTCACTGTTAGTTCTTAAGAAAACAGTGGCAAAATGAAAAGTTAAGGATTTGAGTGTCGGAAGCACTCAAAAGGGTAAGTGGTACACCAGATGCAGGCTGCAAAGGATGAGAAATGAGCTACATAGTCTCATTCAGCTTGGGTCTCCTTCCCTGTGCTGAGGTTGCTTTGGCTCTGGTCCCCATACTGCTGTGGAAATGACCTGGGAGGCACCCCTGCAGACAAGGCTGACTCTACAGCAAGAGCCTGTCAGGAGGGCACCCGGGGGAAGTGCCCAGTGTAGAAGTTCATGTATGTAGCCCAAAGAGGAAAGGAGCAAACAGCAAGAGTGGTGGGCTGGCCGTGGTTCTTTGCCAAAGGAAACGGAATATACATCCTGTTACAAGACTCTAAGGATAGTGACATGACTGCCTATTAACCGTTGCATAAATGGTAAATAAAGGGGAGATTCAGCTTCCATGGCTCTGTCACTACCTCTCAGTGGGGCCTCCCTGCATCTTATACTATAACCAGGTTTCCCTGGGACAGGTTTGGTAAGCTTGTTCTTTTTTCTTTCTTTCTTTTTTCTTTTCTTTCTTTCTTTTTTTTTTTTTTTTTTTTTTTTTTTTACTTATTTCTGAGAGAAAGAGAGAGCGAGCGAGAGAGCAAAAGAGAGAGAGCGAGTGAGCGAGTGAGCCTGAGCAGGAGAGAGTCAGAGAGAGAGGGAGACACAGAATCCAAAGCAGGCTCCAGGTTCTGAGCTGTCGGCATAGTGCCCGATGCAGGGCTCAAACCCACGAACCATGAAATCATAACCTGAGCCAAAGCTGGCTCCCCAAACGAGTGAGCCACCCAGGTGCCCCGGGAAGCTTGTTCTTTGAGACCTGGGAGGGTGGAGAGGTAGCAGGTTTGCTTCCACTGAAACCTGCTCCACAGAGCAAACACCTGACTCCTCTCCCCACACCCACTCTCTCTCTCCCTGCAGGCTGCAACCACAGCTCAACATCCCTTTTCATTAGGCAAGGAATGAAACTCCTGACTTCTAAACTTCTCCTGCTGTGTCTGTTTAATAGCTGCTTTCTCACAAAAGCAGGCTGGTGCTCAGGCCAGCCAGGAGAAAGGAGGCAGTGCGGCAGAACACAGCCTGCACCTCGCAGGAGCTTTCGTCTCCAGGAAGCATCAGTACAAAGATGGCAAAGCCAAGCAGTGTTGATAATGGACAGAAATCATCACCAGACAGGACAAGTGAGTATATGTCCGCAAACATACAAAGGGGTAACAGGGGAGAAGTGGGATGAAAATTCAGCCTTCTAGGGTGCTTCTAGAAGCCACAGTATGGGAGAGGAATCCCATTCCAATCACTGGAAAACACCTCCCTTCCTGCCTTCCTTTCCTTCCTTCTTTAACATTTGTTTATTTATTTGAGAGAGACAGAGACAGCATGAGTGGGGGGAGGCCAAGGAGAGAGAGAATCCCAAGCAAACTCTGCGCTGCCAGAGCAGAGCCTGTCACAGGACCTGAAGTCATGAAACTGTCAGATTATGACCTGAGCTGAAACCAAGAGTCAGATGCTGAGTCACCCAGGCGCTCCAATACTTACCTTTAACAGCAAAGTTTGAAAATCTCATGTATGTGATGCTACTGCCTCCCTACTAGAAGTTAAAACATGAACTTTGCAAAGACAAGTGAGAACACTGAGATTTCCTCCATGCTTCATACCACAGGATTAAAATCTAAGCACTCTTTTTAAAAAAATTTAAATGTTTATTTATTTTTGAAAGAGAGAGGCAGAGTATGAGCAGGGGAGGGGCAGAGAGAGAGAGAGACAGAATCTGAATTAGGCTCCAGGCTCTGAGCTGTCAGCACAGAGCCCGATGCAGGGTTTGAGCTGAGGAACTATGAGATCATAATCCAAGCCAAAATCGGACACTTAACTGAGCCACCCAGACACCCCACAGAATCTCATCACTTTTGATGCAAAGGAATAGAGTTGCTCTAAGGTTTTAGAATCCCATACTCAGGCAGAAACACCTAGGGCCCAAACCTCTCCATGGAAGTTATGACATGCAACATTTCATCTTATGCCATAAATGTGCCATGGTCTTAATTCCAATTCAGTGATGGTAGACTGTTATTCTGAATGTATATTTTTGAGTGATTACAAAGAAAGTCAAAGGCTATACAGTTAGATTCAACCTGACCCAATCATAAAACAGTTGTCTCATCAGAAATTCTTAAGCTGGGGACATAAGGGAGCCTCACACTTAGGACGCTGGGAGTATCTATAAACTACCTTGAATTGGTGAAATTACACATGTGAATTTTCCTGGGGAACAGGAGCTTCCAACACAGTTTCACAACTACTTTCATACATAAAAGAGATCTAAATAAGACAAAGTGATGGATGGCAGAAATGGCATACAACAGAGAGGTAGCAGGGGAATGATGAGGCAGGGGAGGCCTTAGAAGTGAGAGAGATTAAGAGCTCCTAAATCCACAATTTCCCTTTAACAACGCTTTCATGGTAACTAGGAACCAACTTGTTTCTTAATTGCTTTGGCTTCATCACCTACATCCAATACTTTCTTCCTTCTTTTTTTTTTTTTTTTTTGTTTTTTTTTTTTTTTTTAGAGAGAGAGNTTTTTGGTTTATTTATTTATTTTGAGAGAGAGAGATACGGAGAGAGGGATATTGCACACAGGGGAGGGGCAGAAAGAGAAGGAGAGAGAGTGCCAAGCGGACTCCGTGCTGTCTCCATCTCACTAACCACGTGATCTTAATCTAAGCCCAAATCAAGAGTCAGATGCTTAACAGAATGAGCCACCAAGGCACCCCTCTTCCTTCCTAACTTCACTTGGCCCTTTTGTAACCCTACTAGGCCAAGTCCCCAGCAATTTATGACAAGATAACATCAGGAAATTTTAAAAAGCTTTTTATTAATATTTATTTTGAGAGAGGGGGAGAGAACACATGTGCACAAGCAGGGGGAGGAGCAGAGAGAGAGTGGGAGAGGGTGGATCCCAAGCAGACTCTGTACTGTCAGCATGGAGCCAGACCTCACAAACTGGGTGATCATAACCCGCGCCCAAATCAAAAGTCGGTGCCACTCAGGCACCCGAACATCAGAAAATTTTTAACTTGCTCAATCTCTTTTGACACTGCACGTCATGTTGATTTGATGCTGCACACACTGCTGCATGACTTCCCCATAACCATCCATTTCGTCATTCTGTTGACCTACTTTTACACCCAAAACAAAGACCACAAGCCTGTGATGTCCAGTGAAAAATACAATGCTTGATTTTCATGGGCCTCTACCATAAATTCACAGTTCATGTCTTCACATGATTTCCTTATTACTCTTTCTGAGTAAGCCCATTGTCTCCAGGCCACCTGTGTGAAAGTTATTCATTACATGTGCCCAGACAGGTCCAAACTATAGAATGAAAAGAATTAGAGTGTATCCATAGCAACAAGCTCACCACAATCATTAATCAGTTATCACATCAGGAATACTTAACCTGGGGTCCTAGGTAAGCTGCAGTTTGTATGCTGGGGGGTCTCTATGAATTACACTTTGAAATGATGGTAGAATCATACTCAAATATATATAATCATTATATTTTTATCAATATATGAGGGTGTGTGTCACTCAGTTCAGTATACAATCATGAAATGTAATACATTACTTTCAAAGTTCACTATGTGTTCCTCTTTATTTCTTATAGATAGACTTCAGCACCTTCGAGGGTCAGGCTTCTGTCCTTATTATTTGTTATGGTATTTGACACAGAGGCTATGTTCACATAGTTATAAACTCAGGGTCATCTACTTCCATTATTGTTTGCCAAGTAAAGCTGAACAAACGACTGGTGACTGACGAATGCAGAATGTTGAAAATATTTCAAATTGGAGACACGGATAATGCCCAAGTATCTGCAGGGCAAAAGAGTGAGGCTTGCTAACTCTTGGACACAGTTTCATGATATATGCTCCAGTTCGTAGGCATCCTGGCTTTGCTCCTTGGAACAGTTCCGGGCAGAGGAGCTTACAGCCTGGCCTCTGAACTGAAGCAGAAGTACATCGAGGACTAGAGGAGATGAGGAGAGAGAGCAAAGCTCTGATCACAATAAACAATGAAACAGAACAAAGCAGCAGGGTTGTATGAAATTCCTGCTTGACAATACAGGATAAATGACTGAAAGGAAAAGAAAACAATTCCAACAGAAAAGGTTAAAAAGCAGAACAAAGAGTAAATAACCTGCTAAACTTCTAAAGCACCTCTCACTGTGCTTCAGGTCACATTGATGAATACGTGTTTCAGCATGAACCAAATATAGATATCAATGAAACACAGCAGCAATAAACAATTCCTTTGGCCTTTCTACTGGTTCCTTGGCAGCTGGAGGAAGCAACAGGGTCCTCACACTCAGGAAATAAGATACAGAGCAGGCACAGGTGCACAATGGTAGGTGGGGGTGCTACAATTATGCAGCTGGATTTTCAACGAAATCAGAATTACTGATAAGAAAGACAGAAAAGATGGAGTGTACACAGACTGGAAATGAGAAAATTGAATCCTATGGTCAAGGGGAGGTAGGCGGACTAATGAGTCAGTAGGTATTATGAGGGAGTAAAGCAAATGACAAAAAACTCTAAGCTGTCATCTCACCTAAAACTAATACAAGAAGAAACCAAGACACACGCTATTGTGCCCAGTGTGACAATAGATCTGCAGAGATTAGGTAAGGGGGACGGGAGAGGGAGGCGGAATGTGAGCTCTGTGTCAGATGACTACCAGAGAAGAGGTATCCCAGTGCTAGATTGACAGGAAACACAAGCAAACTCCATTGTCCTAGATTAGGACCAAAGGACTATGAGAGCTGGGTAGAAATGGTCAATATCAGTCTAAAGTCTTTTTGAAAGGACACGGCCTCAAAAAAAGGTCAGATCAGAAGCAATGACAGCTCAAACCTGCCCCAACAATATTGCTTTTATAACTTTCTTGATCACAAAGGCAATATATGACCATCAGGAAGTAAAATGGTGAAACAATGATCCACAATTTTACTCCACGATGAAAGCACCATTAACATAATTTCTAAGTGCTGATACACACACCCATCCACCTATACTTTAAAAAAAATTGTGGAATAGTTTTGTGGTCTCTTTTTTCCTGCTAGAAATGATAACTAATACTTCCTTATGTTATTAATGTTTTATATCATATTAATTGAAGATGAATCCATCACATGAATGCAAACTCCATAATTTAATTGATCACCTATTGCTAGTTCCTTATGTGAATACAATACTATTAAAAAATAATGTCGTGAGGAATAACTTTGACAATTAATAAAATTTTTTTTCTTTTTCTTTTTGAGAGAGAGAGGTGGGGAGGGAGGGACAGCGGGGTGGGGTGGGGGTGGGGGACAGAATCTGAAGCAGACTCCAGGCTCTCAGCTGTCAGCACAGAGCCCAATGCGGGGCTTGAACTCACAAGCTGTGAGACCATGACCTGAGCAGAAGTCAGAAGCTCAACCAACTGAGCCACCTAGATGCCCCCAGACATAAATAAACTGTTGGGTGCTTCCCTAATCATTCCTTAGGACAAATTCATAAATGTGGAACCACTGTGTCACCAGGCAATAAATACTGATACTGGTTTCCACCTCCCTTTACCAAGGTGAACCAGCACAATGTGCCTTGCCTCATGGACTCAGGGGATAAGATCTCTTTGATGTAGGTGCTGCTTCCCTGTGCACCCCTACATTACCTCCACTCTTACAACTGTATTTGTAATGATTTAATTGCTCATCCAAATCCCCATGAAACCATGTGTTTCTTTTTATCCCCAATGCACTTGATAAATATTTGTCACTGTAACATTAAAAAAAAAATCAGAGAATGTTTTAATGTGTCTTTTGACTGAGTGAAAAGCAACAGACTCACTGTTTAGAAAATGTTTTTTCCAATGTGAGCTACATTTACTGGGACCTACTAGGAAAGATTCACTGCTGTTCCACTAGAGACCTGGCTCTCTGAATCTGATGCAGAAGCAAGAGGAATGGGAAGTAATCCTTCTCAACTTCTGTACCCAAAGCTGGAAGGGAAGAGTCAGGGGCAGCCCAAGATAAAACAAAAGTGTACAAGACAGTTTATAAGAAATTTAGATGCAAAGAATCCTGGAAATGAAAGAAAGCTATGAAGCAGATTTCCTTTTCACAAGCAGCTATAAAATTCTGCACATTGATGTATCAGTGATTAATTATTTGAACTACAGTAGTCCTGAGAGATTTCCAAGGATTAGAGCAAAAGCAGGAGAGGGATGTTGGTAATAGAGACTCAGCTCTCCAACCCACTCAACCACCTGACACTGCAGATGAGCCAAATCAAGCAAGAACAGCAACCCTCAAGATGACTTCACATTAAATTAGCCAAGAGCTGGTGGAGGCTACTCTGAAGAAATCAAATTAAGGAGCCACGAATGCAGAGTATGAGGAAGGGGATAGAGTCAAAGGGAATAGGCAGCTGTTTAACTGGCTTGATGGGTAACAAGTATGGCTGTGGTCACAGGGAAGGCACTACCAGGCAGAGAATTCCAAAGAAATCCAAAGCTTCTCCATTCCCTGGCTTGTTCTTTACTACTGAGAACCAGGATTGTAATTCCAATTATAATAAAGATTATTAATCTTCCATAAAAGGACACCTATTTTGATTTGTTTTACAGTGGTCAGGAATTGGGCAGTGGTTCTCAAATGTTAGTGTGCACCACAATCACGTGAAGTATATGTTCTAAGAGACTGCTGAGACTCAACTCCAGAGTTTCTGATTCAATAGGTCTGGGGAGGGGGAAAATTTGGGGAAGTCTGTAAATTCACATTTATAACAAGTTTCTAAGTGACCATGACATTGCCGGTTGGAAGATCATACTTTCAGAACCAATGGGTTAAGGAGTCGACTTGTAAGGCATTCGAAGGAGTCAAGGGTCAATGTCAAGTGTTCTCACTTTACTGTTACAATTCATTTTGGATTAAAATTACATTTCCAGCATGAGAATCTTCATATGTTTTCCTGAAATACTTCTGAAATACATTTTGAAACCAAATATTTAAGTGTTGTGTGACAGAAGCATGAGTCTCTTAGCCAAGAAGACAGTGTGAGGGTAAGCCACTCTGTGGTATGTGCAGACAAGGCAAATTACGTAGAAAGATAACTCTAGCACTTCTTCTGAATGAATATAATCAGAGCAGACCAATGATTACTGAAAAGACTGGGCAAGGAAGATTAATTATGAGTTCATTATTTGATCCACCCTTGGGTTTGTGTACAACATAGCAAGAAAACCTAATGAGTTCCAAACGTCCCCAACTCCTCACAATGGTCATCAAGACACATCTCACAACTTGAGTTCCAGCAGAAGGAACTGGGGGCAGGAAGAGAAGAGAAGAAGAGAAGGATAGGATAAAGAGACTGAGCAGATCCTCTTAATATCCTGAGGGAGAAAACTATCTGGAAACACAGCTCTCCAGAAGTGGCCATTTGTGTTGCTTTAAATGCAGATTGATTACTGCTATTTGGATGTTGAGTGCATCATCTTTTCTGAAGAAAGGGAAAAGCTAAATTTCCCCATATTCAGCTGTATCGTCAAATCACTTCCCCACACCAGTTCTTTTCATGCATTTTCCGTTATCCTACTTGTAATAGCGAATCTACCCTATTCCCCAACAGCGAACCGCCCCCCGCACCAACTGACATGTGTTGAATCCCACGAACAACCTCATAACCATGACCCCTAACTGTAAAAACAACATGTAGTGGGGTGTACACTTCCAGGGGTAAAAAAAAGAAAGGAAGTCACTAGGATCCTGAAGAGAAAGAACAGCCCCGTTTCTCTGTGCTGGCCTCCAACCCGCACAGGCATGACTGTAGTGCAGCTGAGCAGACAGCGCAGATCATTCACCTGGCTCCAGCTTTCTAGGATCCTTGGGCTAAAAACCCAACACCCCGGTGACAAAGTTCCATGATTAAACAGTAAAGAAACACAGAAAACTTCCAATCAAAGCTCTGTTTCTAACAATATTCAGTAGGACCTAGTTTTATTCAAAGAGAAATATTCATTTGTTGAGGTCATTAGATTGAAAGTGAGAAATCTTGGTTTCTTTAAAGCTGTACCATTAAACCATCAGAAAGATAAGAACAGAAGCTAGATAGAAGAGATGAATTTCAGGGAAATGTTCTCATGGGAAAATTTAACAGAAATGAGAGACAGAATAAAAGAAGATGTAAGGCAAGCAATGTTAATAACGGACAAGGAGAAAAGAGGAGGGGCTAAGAAAACAGGAGGAAAAGAGAAGAAATAGGAAAATCGCAATATCCAGAGGTACTATTAAAGTTATTTAATGTCGGTCCCTCTGAGATTACATGCTTTGTAAGGCTTGAGTCTATTATCTTTTTTCTTCATTACTATTATCCCCAATGCCTGGGACCCAGGATACACTCAAGAAAATGAGAATGGAGAGAAGAAATGAATGCAAAGCCATCACAGGCAAGATAAACCTGCCTTGAACAACTATTCCCAGTAGAGAAATGATTTGTTTTCTTGGAGAACTGGTTAACTCATATAATCTATACATTGTGAAAGGATGTATTAGTTTCAAATTTTCAAAACACACAATTCAACTCCAATTTTCTCCCTGGATTGGTACAGGGATGAAACCTGATTTTTATTAAGACATTTAATAAATTGGAACTGTGTCAAACCAGTGGTGCTGAGCTCTTCCATTTCAGAATACCAGAGCCAGAGGTTTTAACTTAGCAACAGAAAGTGCTGGTGAGTTGAGTCTTCAGATTTCATTCATAACCAATACTGTAAATGCCAGTTAAATTAAAGATACGGAGAGGAGGGAACTGATCCAAAAGTTTTGTATTTTTTTCAAGAAAAAGCTTGAAATTTCTTTTTTTCACCTACTGAAATTTTGTGAAAAAACTATAAATCAGGGAGAAAGTGGAGCTGCTATGGCTAAATTAGGAGCGGGAGACCAAAAGCACTTCAGTGGAAATGCATGGAAATTAGTAAGCCCATCTCGGCCCCCAACTACCACATCACCCAGAGAGAATGTTACTTCAGTTTCCCTCTTAAACGACTAACTGATACTGGCCTAGGAAAGAGTTAGCAAGTTCTAGCCTTCTGATCAAAGTCTGTGATGGAAATGCCAGCACAGATTTCCTAGAGATTCAACCATCCTAGGTGAACACAAAAGCTATTCCATAGGATTTTAATTAAGGAGTGGTGTTTATGGAGTTTGGAGATTAGACGTGCAGAAGTCAGCAAGGCAGGAGCACTAGCTGTTATGTTTTCATTTTTAAAGAAAGGGTATGTTGCAAGGTTTGTTCAAGGAGAAAAATGAGTCTGTGTTGAGGCTGGGGAGAGACAGGGAGCCCAGGCGGAGCTGCAGCAGGGGAAGGCTCGGCTTGCCTTGCAACGACAGGGGACACTGCCAGTTTTCTAAATCTGCAGTGTGCCAGCTAAGAAAGAGAATACAAACCAAAAGATAAGGGAGAGCCTGCCCTTTTTTCTTCTCCCAAGATAACCCTAACCTCATTATGTATGTCCAGAATGAATCTAAATTCATTTAAATCTGCTCAGACACTAGACTGTTCGATGCAATTGCTTTTCCACAGTCAAGCCGGGGCATCAATTTTTTTTCTGAATATATACATCCTTATGTTGAAATTACAAAATCTTAGAAGTAAAAGGTGCCTTAAAAGAATAAAGCCCCAACACTGAGCTAACATAACTTCTGTATTTTCCTGCAACAAGCCACAGATTCTAACAGTTTCTAGGAAATTTTAAAATATTACGTTTTTAAATAAAGTTACTGGTAACTTTAGGAGAATGTACACAGATGATATCCACCGGGTCTGGACGTCCAAGGAAAACAAGGCACACAGCCAGGCTTTGATCTGACTCCAAGCATTACCAGTTCCTCGTCAGTGCCCATAACAAGCTCAATGAAACCCCACTTGGAAGACCTCTTGGAACACCAAGGAAATTCACATTCTGGTCTACTTCAAATTAAACTGAATGTGTCATATCAAATACACAGGCTAGATTATGAGAAAATGAGAAGGGTCCCAATGATGACTCAGTCTCTTGGAAATACCTCAGAAGGATAGGAGACAGATTCTCTGAAGGAGTCAACAGCCCCACCTTAAGTTTAGAACACCCATCCAGACAAGTAATTCAGTGAGCCAGCGAGTGAGAAATACTGAAATAAAACAAGAACAGAAAATGTTGGAAAGTCAATATGGGGATGAAAAATTAGGATGGTGCAGGAAAGAAATGAAGCGTCAGATTCCCAAAGAAGGCCATATGAGGCCCCTAAAACGGGGAACCAAGTTCAGCAATGTCAACACAAAGTGTGGGTCAGCTGTACATAAGGTCTTTTTTTTATTAAAAGCACGAAGGACACACACTGGAGCTCTCAGAACCATTGGGGGTGGGGTGGGGGAGGGAATCAACGATTCTTCAATGGAGCCTGTGAGAGGAGCGAGGTGGGAGAGTACCAGCAAACATGCCAAAACCTTATCTTGCCAGGACACAAGGTAATATGGGAGGAGGCAGCTGATGATAGACAACTAAAATGGAAAGGAAGGTGCCTATTGGGATTAGGGGTTTATTTATCCTTTCAACAAAAAAGATGTGCTTTCTTCTAAATATGCCAGGTATTTGAGATATAATGAGGGTTTCCCAAGCGGAGAGGCATGTGAAGGAAGGGGCCTCAAAGGGTCAGCACACTGAACACAGCTGCTTAAGTGGTATGAGCTCGCTTCTGGCAGGCAGGTGGACATGCTCGAAAGCAGCAGGCAGACTTCCAGCTGGTCCTCATCTCTCTCTCTCTTTCCTGGCTTCCCAGTAAGCACAGAACACATCACTCCCAGAGTTCCCATCACGGCCTGAGAAAGGGCAGCAGGATGTACCCCCTTGCAGGGGAAGCAGTGGCTGCAGAGCCCTGAGAAAGCTCATCGACTCCTGGGCAGGCAGCCGTGTTGACCCAAGACGTCAGCTGAGTTAACAGGCTGCCCTTTCCCCAAAGCTTACAAGGTTTCCCTAAAAGAATTAATGGCCAAGCAGTGCTGTGGAAAGCAAAATCAATGGAAGAGTACTGTGCACCACTGCCAATATCACTAGTGATAACCAAAGGGAAAAACAGGAAGCCAGGGGTCAGGGACAAAGTAATCTGTTGGAATCAACACCCTCATGGGGAAGGGCTAAAATAAATTGCTGGCTTTGCTACGTTACCTTCGCTCACATATTATTTACCTAACAAGTTCCAGGATGAAAGACTGATAGGAATATAGCAGATGTTATTAATTTAGCCTTTGCTAAAGCATTAGATACAGTACCTCAAGAAATTGTACTTGGGAAATTAATTCAAATTGGCTTGGTCCAGCACACAATCATCAAAGATTAAAAAGTAGCTGAAGGATGATAATCAAAAGATAGTTAAGTGACAGTCTATACAATGAGAGACTTGGGGTCAACACCAAAGCCATTCTTGTTTAGGGGTTCTATTCAGGACCTAGAAGAGGGGTAAACATCTCACTAATGAGATCTGCAGAGCACACTGAGCTGGGAGGTGGAGGATCCGCATCGGCGGGGGCATAAAATTATAAGGCAGAGTTCAACTGGAAAAAACAGCTAATCCATCTAGGGGAAAACAATCCTACACTTGGATAATATTCAATGGACAGGCAGAATAAGGGGCAGGAGAAGCATGTAAAAAGAGCTCTGACATGTTGCAACGTGACAGAACCAAGTAAGAACGCTAAGGCAACAACGAGGAGAGTGTCATGGGGGAATGGAGTGCTTCAAAGTGAAAGCACACTAAAATAAAGCAGAGGGCCAGAAAACAGGTGGTCTTAAATGAGCAAGGTCAACTCTACCACTAAAAAGGGGGGAAGGTACATTCTGCACTGAAAATGCTTTTTAATGGCTACAAATCCCCCATTCCCATCTGGCAGGTGTGCGCCTCTTTCTTGGGTCTTCATTCACCTCGCTGGGAGTCAGTATCTAGAAGATGGCACGGGGCTGCCCTCCTGGGGCTCACTAACAATACTGCTTTAAAGGAAGACTCACAGTTCACGCTGGCCATTTCTCCTAATTCTTTACAAGGTCTGTACTGCCTTATGGCAGTGCCTCACAGGCTTGGGAAAGTGGTTAATTCCTCTCTGTTTACTCAACCTGCAATAGTGCAATGACCCCGAAGCAAGTTTTTCCACCATCAGTCTGAAAGCAATGGCTCAACACAATTATCTCTAGGCTGCTCGCTGCTTTAGCAGACAAGCATGTTGTTACATTGATTCTGCTTAAAATGAGTGCTAAAGAGCCGTTTTCTTAAAACCTCAAAGTTGAAAAAAATTTCACTATCCTCAATACCCCAAAAACCAAACAATCCAATTAAAAATTGGGCAGGGTCATGAACAGACATTTTTCCAAAGAAGACATATACATGGCCAACAGACACATGAAAAGATGCTCAACATTACTGACCATCAGGGAAATGTAAATCAAAACTACAAAGAGAGATCATCTTGCACCTCTCAGAATGGCTAAAATCAACAACACAGGAAACAATGGCTGTTGGTGAGGGAGTGGAAAAAGGGGAACCCTCTTGCACTGTTGCTGGGAATGCAAACTGGTGCAGCCATCCTGGAAAATAGAATGGAGGGGTTCCTCAAAAAGTTAAAAATAGAACTACCCTACAATCTAGCAATTACCCTACTAGGTATTTACCCAAAGAATATAAAAATACTAGTTCAGGGGGATACGTGCACTCTGATGTTTATAGCAGCATTATCTACAACAGCCAAGTTATAGAAACAGCCCAAGTGTCCAATGATTAATGAATGAATAAAGAAGAAGTGGTATATAACTACATGATGAAATATTCCTCAGCCATAAAAAAGAATGAAGCCTTTCCATTTGCAATGAGATGGTGAGAGCTAGAGAGTATTATGCTAAGTGAAATTAGTCAGAGAAAGACAAATACCATATGATTTTCTCATATGTCAGATTTCTTAAGAAACAAAATAAATGAGCAAAGTGGGGGAGTGGAGGGGGGAAGAGAAGAGGGAAGCAAACAAAGAAACAGACTCTTAACTATAGAGACCAAACTGATGGTGACCGGAGGGTGGTGGGTGAGAGGATGGGTTAAATAGGCGATGGGGATTAAAGAGTGATGAGCAACAGGTGATGTATGGAAGTGATGAATCACTATACTGGACACTTAAAACTAATATTATACTGTATGTTAACTGAAATTTAAATAAAAACTTAAAATATTTACAACACAGTCTATCAAAATTTCACTAGACACATACTCATTAAACTAGCATGATGTAGCTATTTCCAACAGTGTAAGAAAGAATACATGGGCAGCTGGCTAGCTGAGTTGGTAGAACTAAGGGCAGACCCTTGATCTTGGAATTGTGAGTTTAAGCACCCACATTGGGTACGTACAGCTTACGTTAAACATTTTTTTAATTAAAAAAAAAAAGGTAAAAAGAAAAAGAAAGCCTATTGTGGGCTCACTTTCCAGAGCAGCTATGCCAATTATTTTCAAGTCTAACTGCCAGTAGAGTGACCCAGGGGCAGAACACAGGAGTCTAGATCCTACCTAACTGCTTAGTGCTCTTGCTATGCCGCGGATTCAGAACCTAGTTTTCAGCTTACCGCTACACCTCGCCAAGCCCACCCACAGGCTGAGCACAGGCTCCCCCTTCGAATCCCACCAAACTGCAGTGTAATCACTGTCCACTTCCTAGAATAGTTAGATTATCAAATAGTACTCAGAGATATGAAGCTCCGTTTCCTTCTATTGGTTCTTACAGCCAGGCTGCTTGCCTAGGCAAGGTAAGGAGGAGGAACCGAGGAAGATTAAGAGAATCACCAATTATGGACTATATATCATGTTATTTTATGCTGGCCATTAAAGTACCTTAAATAACCAAAGTTATTGGTGTATTCACTGAACTCTCTGTGTTCATGAATCAGACTGTAGACAGGGCCTATTGGGAAAAGCCCACAAGAAAGAATCCAAAAAGCCACAAATATCTGACAGACTGATTTCTTAGCTGACATTCTGTGTGACATTCTATAGATGCTCTATCCATCAGGATGTGACATAGTGTTAGAGGTAAATGTCACATATCAGGGCAATGTTCTGGGCCAAAGAGCAAAAGAAGTGATCTCAACGACAAAATCTGAAGTACAGATAACAGGTGCCCAAACCCATTCCCCCTCAAGCTGTAGAGCACCAGCTGGTTAACTACCAAACTTCTAGAACTAAGTAAGTGGTCGAGTGTGGCATACACCTCTTTGAAATATGGGCTATATTTTGGTTGAGACCAAATAGTCTGCTGAACTACCTAGGTCAGTTCACCAATAGAAGCTCAGTTTTTGCTCTTTCCTAGGAAATCTGGGAATCACTAAACTACCGGTACCACCCAATGACAGAAGTCTCTGTAAGAGCCAGAAGTAATGTCACTGGTAGGAAATAACCCTGAGCAGTATGCATGTCCTTGGGGCAACCAGAGGCAGGGAGGAAGGACAAGAGTAAAATGTCACAAGGCTTCTCAAGTGCTCTCCTGCCAGCTGTCAGAAGTGTGAAACAAAAACTCATTTCCTAATAAATGTTTTCATTTCCTTCGTACATGACAAAAGGTTGAGAGGTGATAAATGGGAGGGGCCGGGAGCAGAGGTCTCTGGAGGTAATAACCTGAGGCAAATGTCCTGCACACATAGGCAGAGCTTCCTTGTGAGTCCCAGGGAAGGACAGACTGGTGGTATAAAAGTATAACCATAACACAGTTATGTTCTCACCTAGGAGTCATTTCACATCTACATCAGATCATATCTGATATATGCTTATTTTACAGATTTAAAACCAATGGAGGCCCAAGTGTTAGACAGCTCAAGGTTAGACAGCACATTCTAAATGTGCCCCTTTTCTTCTGATGGGGAAGAACTGGGATAAAAGCATACAAGCTTTCTCAGCGCACTGCGTTCCATTACATTCTGCTCCAAGATGGGCAGGATAGTGGGAAAGAAGAAAGCGGGGCTGTGGGCCCCACTGTGTTCCCTTTAGTAATTACTCATCTCACCTGGCCTCTGCAGCAAGCAGTTCGTCGTAGTGCGAGGAGCGCTGGTCGTCATCCTGCCGGTATCGGATCACCGTGGCTAGACCTTTGCTGACGAGGGCCTCAGCAATGTTTCTGCAACCGAAAAGATGGGTCAGTGAGCACCAGAGGTGTACACGGGGCTCAGTCAACAGAAATAATAACAGTCAGCACCTGGAGGTCTTAACGCATCCTGACACAGGGAAGGAGAAGCCAAGGATTTCAAGATCAGTGAGTTGTTAGGCTAGAAATCCAAATAAAAGGTGGAATAACAAAGTTCTCTAGCTCAGCATCTTTCTAGTTACTACAGTCAGATGCTATATCAATCCATACATAAAAACCAGCAGAAAATATCTGTAAAAAGCCCACATTACACAGGGCTATTTACAGAATGTTATAAACAAGCCACTACCCTCAAGAAAAGTCTGCTCTAAAATATCAGGCACACAGATAAAAAAAAAAACAGAACACATAAAAGCATGACCTAAATTTCTTAAAATCTCCTTTCTAGCCTATAGTGTAACTAGAAAATGCCTTATTCCAGCTTGGCAATGTTAGAAAGGTTAGCTTAACATAACACCCCCAGTAATTCTCTTCTCCTCAGAACTCCTGACAGTGGTTCTCCCAACCCAAAGGGGACTTCTAGAAGGTAAGACTATGAATGAATTTGGGAGGGTTACTGTGGAGGAATGAGAGTTTGTTATGAAGAAATGGCACCAGATGGGGGAACAAATAAAGTAAAAAGTATAAAATCTGAGATGAGCAGCTTTGGAGCAATACTCCAGATAAAGAGTCCTTTTAGGACTACAGAAATATTCTGATTAGAATCCTGCTTAAAGCAGTTCTCAAATGTGTTGAATCTTCTTCATCAGAATAACAGGTGTCACCGTCTACGTCGCCTCTGTATACTCTAACTAGAGAGTACACTGGAAATGACACTCAGACAACCAGGCATATTCGCCTGGTTCCTCCCCACGCTGGAAAAGAACCTTTGATGTGAAGCAAAAACGAGCTGCAAACTGCAAAAAACAAATTTCCAAAAATTACCTGTAGTCACCACTGGAAGACAAGAGGCATGATTCTGTTGGGGGAGAGTAGTGCTTATGTCTTTCTTTGTGTCTGTCATAGTTGCACCAAAGGCCCCACTCAAACCATCTGGTTGACTGCCCTTTAGGGAGGAGGCAGGGTAAGCAATAGGCTACCGTACCATATGCTAGGATTTAGTGTTGTTTGGAAATGTAGTTAACTCTTAACCCTCTAGTGTTCTTAGAACCTCAGACTCTGGAGGTGCTGATGACTAGACTAACCACTTTATGTGCATATTTAAGCCACTGAAGGGCTCTCTTCATCAAAACCCAGGAACTTTTTTAAAAGAAGAAGAAAAAAATATGTGCGGGTAGAGAAAATAGGAAAAGATGCTATGGCTGATTCTCTCTCATTATGTGCCCCTCTGCTGCCTGTTTATCTACTGCCAGCACGATATTAATATCTCCAAACCGCCACGGAATTAGCACTTCTCAAAATCCACTCCCACAAAGAGGCTGCTTTGCTGGCCACCCTGTCTCCTGAGTCACCACAGAAGTGTGCTGGCAAACACTGTCATTATCACAGAGTGAGGTTTGGCCGCATGGAGAATGCCAACAGCCCCGAGTCAGCAGCTGTAGGTATTGCTATACATTGAGAATTAATTGAGGGTGTTACTAGGAAGCCCCCAAAAGGGCAGGATGGTGGCCTCACCCACCAATGGGCCAGAGAGGAGAATGGGGAAACCTCTACCTATGTCCCATGTGACGGATTGAGAGGTCCTGGGGATTTGAAATGCCCAAAGAACAAACACCTATTGGTTACTGCATTCTGAACTACTGCAGTCAATACATGGGGTTTGGAGAAGAAAGCTGGAATGACTGAACAGGCAAGAAAGATTCACACAAATACGCTTCTACACGAAAAGATAGAGAAAACAAAGCAAAACAGTACAAATGTTTAATGATCCACCTCTGTTAATGCTGTTCAAATCAATTTAAAGAACTGAACTTGAGTAGCTGCACAGCCAGCAGGGAACTAAGGTCACAAACCTTCCCTTCTGTATCCTATCAGCTAACAGATATTCTTAGACAAACCAGGTAAGACCTCGGATTCCCACTCCACAACCTGCCCATGATCAGCCTCTCCCTTCTCTTCACAGCTTAGAGCGTAAGCCATGTTCTCTTCTCTTCTTATCCCTAATTACAGATTTCTCCTGGAGAAACAGTGGTGCTGGTGCTTAGTGAGCAGTGAGTAAAAGCCCACGAAATAATAACAGCTGTCATTATTGGGTATTTACTACAAGCCAAGCATGTGAACATTACATCATATGTATTTTTTTTTTTTTTTGGTGTGTGCTCCCCTGTGAGAATTCATTACACCATCTTACAATTATAAATTGACTGTCCATCTTGCTTTCTAAAATATGAGGGCTAAGAGGGCAAGGGCTGCATATTTCTGGATTGAAGTGCCTAGTACAATACTTGGCATAAAGTAGGCAATAAATAATTTATAAATGAACTTAGTTTATTTAGGATAACTTTTTATTTATTTGTTTTTTATTGTTTATTTATTTTTGAGAGACAGAGAGAGACAGAGCATGAGCAAGGGAGGGGCAGAGAGAGGGAGACACAGAATCCAAAGCACATTCCAGGCTCTGGCTGTCAGCGCAGAGCCCGATGCAAGGCTTGAACCCACAGACCACAAGATCATGACCTGAGCCAAAGTCAGATGCTTAGCTGACTAAGCTGCCTAAGGCACCCCAGGATAACTTTTTAGGTGGGACAAAATCACATTTAATATTGTTTCAATACCTCCTGAAAATTTTGAGGTACTATTTGGATTATCAGAAAAACACCTAACCACTTTGGAAATACAGCCCTGAAACATTATTATCCTAAGCATCTATTAGCCAAGCTTGCTCTGCATAGAGTTAAGGACAAAAGCTTTCTACATGCCTTACCAGCTTTTGTCTTTCTCCTCCCCATCATCTAAAATTTGAAATGAAAGAGAATGAATGGGAGAGCAAAAAAATTCAATTATCCTAGGTCTATGTACTTGACTCTCTCATTCACTTCTTTTGGCCACTAATGAAAGGTCCAGAGATTTTCCCCTTGGCCAACGATGGCTCATAACCTGACACTGGTGTATTCATCAGTTGCCCAGTGAAAAAAGTAGAACATTTAAATTGTGTGCCATGGCATTAGGCTGCTTTAGACAAATTTATAAGTTCTGCTTTCTTGAGTGTATCAGTAATTCTAATCCAATTACACATGTCTGGCTCGAATGGATAATTCACAATCAGCATACAAAAAGGGACCTAGCAGCCTTGGAAGTCTAACAGGATATCATCTCTCTGTATCAGCTAGAAATACAAGGAATTAGTGCTGGGACTGAAATGCTTCTACAAACTAAAAGATAAATTTATATTCTGGTAATAGTGAACCATTACTATTAGGCGTGATCAGGTGTTCCTGATACAAACACAAGCAACACAGGCCGCACATATAGGCTTTCTCAAAAGGTCCCAATGTAGTTGACATCTTCCCTGCCCACTTGCTTTCACAGTAAGCAGGTTGCAAAAAGCTCACACTTTCCTAATATAAGATACGTTTGAAACTATGGGGTACTACATTCTGCCAACACAGTGAACAGGTGTTCTAGGCCCACACACAAGAAGAGGATTCTTCAAAAGTAGATTTCAATTACAGTAGTTTATAATTGATCACATTTTGCCTAGCCCCATTTTGTCCCAAGACACTGATCGGTCAGGTAACTGTTTAAGATCGCCCTGATTACTTAGCTGTGTGATTGTGTGTAATTTTGAAACAAGCTTACAGAAAAGTTGGACACGCTGTAACAAAGAACATACCCTCCTTCTTTGATCCATTTGAGAGTAACCAACTGATTATACCCTCATCCTCAAAATTTTTAGTGTGCATTTTCTACAAACCAGGATATCTTCCTACAAACTCAAAAATAAAATGAACAGAAGGACACATTACTACCATCTAATCTACAAACTCTACTCAAATTTTGCCAATTATTCCAATAGAATATTTTGGGGGGGGGGGGGGATGNTTAATCTTTCTTAGGCTACCCCATGGCCTTGACGCTTGTAAAGAGTACAGGTCAGTTATTTTGGTTTGTCTGATGTTTTCTTGTGATCAGATACAAGTTATGCAGCTTCGGCAGAAATACCACAGGAGTGAAGGATGTATTGTTCCCTTGGCCTCCTACAAAATGTATAATTTACTGACAATGTTCCCGTTGATCACTTGATCCAGTTTCTCCACTGTAAGGTTACTCTTTTTCTCTTTATAATTGACAGGTATTTTTTGAGGAGACCCCTTAAATTATGTAATTTTCATCCCTCAAAATCTCAAGTTATTCATTTAATTATATGAATATAATGTCATGGGATATCATTTCATTTAAAGTCATAATCCATTACTATCATTATTTGTTGTGATGTTGAAATTGTTCCCAATTTGGCCAATGGGAGCCATGTCAAGCTGGTTCTGTTTCCTATGGACATGCCTCCACCCCCATCATTCCTTGAGCATTTCCTTGCTTTCTGGTATAACAACATATTCCAAGCTTATCTTGTGCATTTTCCTGCAGTTCTGAAATTAGTCATTTATCTAAATAGCCAACATTCACATCTTTATTTCTATACATTTATTTCTATATCAATCTATAACTACTGAAAACCATGTGCAGCAGTCATGAAAATGTGCCTTTCGGATCTCTGACTGCAGGAAGTGTAATTGACTGACAGTCCCAGCTGCTGTGCTCTGAAATCCATCACTGTTCCAGCCAAGGCAATGCTTCCACCAGCTGCTCATAGCCTGAGCACAGTGGATACCGAGGCAGGCCTGTTACTGAGAGATGTGGGACTCCTCTGACAGCAACTCTGGCTTGAGGACTCCTTGTTGGCTTTACGAGAACTCTCTTAGAACTTGGCCAATTAGACTTTTGCAATTCAACCTTCCTTTCCTCCCACCCTTTGCCAGAGATTAGGCCTGTACTGCAGTCTAATGGCACTCCCAGGCTCTTTCAGGTCTCTTCCCATTTTCCCCCAATTGGATTTTCCCCAATTAATCTCCTTCATGTCTAATTCTGTCTTGGCATCAGCTTTTTAGAGAACCTGAACTAATATACCGGGAGTTCACAAAGATACCTACAATCCTACCCCAACACCACAGTTTTCATTTTCTTCCTTTCCTTCTGACAGCAAGAAACCTGTATTCCATTATCCTTAACAGTTTTACTTATATGAATAAACTTTGGTATATACACTGTCTCACTCACACACTCTGTGACTTCCAGGATTTGGTCCTAAATGTAGAACTAACTTAAAGGGAATGCATCACTTGATAAAACAGAACCTGGGTGGGGCACCTGAGTGGCTCGGTGGGTTGAGCATCTGCTTGTGATTTTTGCTCAGGTCGTGATCCCAGGATCATGGGACTGAGCCCTATATCCAGCTCTGTGCTGAGTGTGGAGCCTGCTTGAGATATTCTCTCTCTCTCTCTCTCTCTGTCTGTCTCTCTCTCTCTCCCCCTGTCTCTCTCTCTCCCCTTCATTCTCTCCCTCCCTCCCTTTCTCTATTCTCAGTTCCTCTCCCCCACTCATGCTCTCTCTCTAAAAGTAAAAAATAGTTTTTAAATACATAAAACAAAACCCCCTAAAACAGAACCTGAGTTTACACGGATAAGTATTTCAAGAGTGGGCACAGAGAGTAATACCATTACACACACTTGCACACATGCATGGATGCCCCCGCCCCCCACCTGCTACATTCTCCATCTGAACAGGGATTAACAGATAACTCTCAATGGCTAGGGCTCAGAGATCTTCATCTAGCTGTTGGAGCTTAACATTTCCCACTTAGAATACCATCTACATTTATCAGTCACTGAGCTGTCCATGGTGATTGCAAAAGTAGAATATTTTCCTCAAAGCAAACATACATGTGGACACATATTCAGAATGTCAGCCTATAAAGAAATGGCTCTACACCATATCTAGTCAAGGCTAAAGAAAGGGTTGAAAGATAATCAACAGCTCAATTCATTTACAAAAGTCACAATGTCTGTATCAGAGGTTCGTTTTTCACATGTGTGCATGCACACACACACACACACACACACGCACACATTTTTTCATACAATGTTTACAGTACCTTCAAGGCCCTGTAGACAAATCTCATAAACTGAGAACAACATGCAGGCCATGGCTATTCACTGTGAGAACATGGGTCCAACAAGACATCAGGCATGTAGCCTGGCTCCCTGTCACCCATGACCCTCAAAGACTCCAATGTCTTAAAGCCAAAAAGCTGCCTTCAGATCCTTTTCATACTGGCTGCACCTATGCCATAAAGAGAGGCTTTCTCACAAGTGCTGGGATGGAGGTCCCCAGCTGACAGGGTTCCAGTATTGATTTCTAACATACCAGATGGCACATCTCACTTTGCCTCAGCTACACAGGGATGTTCTACTGTGGGGCTGAACCACAGAGAAGAAGCTAAAGGGTGCTGACATCTTTCTTTGCAAATAAGTAAGAGAAAAGGAAGGAGGGAGAGGTCACCACAGGATTTAACAAAGAGGCAGAAAGCAGCAAGGAAGAGAAAGCTGTTTTCTTCAGAATATTAGGTCCACCTTTAATCCTATGGTTGGCTCTCCACTCTAAAAGAGTGCAGAAGTGGGAGAAATGATTAATGGCTAACAGGCCCAAAAGCCAGGCTCCCTTTAGATCTTCTTTACAAGTTCACACTAAGACCTCTAATATCTATGTCCTTTGAGGCAGGAACCTGACAATTTCAGACTTGAGATAGACTTAAGTTTTTATAGGCTGACAAAATAAGGCTATAAAGGGCAAGAGTGAAATTCTAGATGAGAGGCATCTACAGACAATGGGCAATGAATAGGTCTCTTTTATCATGTTACTGTTTTTCAACCAGGCCTCAAACTAGGAAAAAGTCTTTACGGAGAAACAAGTAGCTTCTGAAAACTCAAGAAAGTCTCCAGGGGATCACACACTGTCCCCTGCACCCAGAGTCCTTCATGCTCCAATCTCCAGAGACTGAGGTCCCATGAATCTGGAACAATGATCCACATCTTCCTTAAAATACAGCCAGGAGGCACTTCCCACATAACCAACCAGCATATGTGGACAGGAGATTCTGTTTTAGAAGCATCAATAATTAGAAACATCTGAGGTGGCACAACATCCTTTATAAATTTATCAAATCTCTCTCCTACCATAGTCCCTATTTTTTCACTCCCCCTTTGACCTAATGTAATTCTAAAAATAACTAAAATGGATTTTTAAAATCTTTTTACTCTCAAAGGCTCCCTTTTCTGTTTAAAAAGTCCTGTTACCAAGGATGACCACCAAAGGATCTGAAAAATGGCTAGAGACTTTCTCAGAATTCACGACACAAATTGAAAATGAAGATTCAAATGCCTTGATGTCCCATAGACAGGTTTAGCCAGAGACTAGGGTGAAATGAGGGAGAAAAGCAATCATTATCATGGGCTATAATAAGTCTTCGGATATGACATCCTTGGTCCAGACTCCGGAGATCCACCAACCCAGCTGTGGTTATATGGAACATAAGACACAGTGTGACCTACAGAGAAGCAAGTAAGACAAGAACAACCAAGTAGGGAATGGGACTGATCCAAACACCCTAGAAGCAAAACAAGCAAAACAACCCAGTGTTCTGAAAAAAGCTCTCTCATAAGTTTTAGTTCAAATTTAATGAGCATTCAGAATATGTACAGGTTCTAAACACAACTATTCTGTCGATGAGAGCATTTTCTAAAGACTAGAGTTGAGATATGAAAATCAAGAACTCTTGAGAATGATGGTCTTCTCTTTGTACTTTAATGAATCCTAATCATTCTTCCTCAGGGGGAGGAGGATGTGGAAGGAAAGAGTGAACACTGATAGAGACCTACTTCCATCTGAAGAATTCAAAAGGATACACAATTTGAATGAAACCAAAGAAGGTCCATAAACAAGACTGGCAGGAAGAAAGACCCACAAGAGAGGAGGAAGGGAAGAAGGGAGGGAAGGAGAAATGGAAGATGGAGGGGAAAGAAAAAGGACAAAGATCATTCCGTGAATAAATTATTGTTTTGTAGACAGTTAAGTCCTTGAACCCCCACAGCACACATCCATCAGAACGTCATTGCTAAGAACAGGCTTACTCCTGAGCACTGACAAAAGCCTCTTGAGCTTCAGCCATGTCTCAATGAGCAACCAACAGTGCTCTTTGGTTTAGGAAGAAAAAAAGCAAAGCTATCTAGGGACAAGGGTTTGAAAAGTGGGGGTCAAGAAGAGGTAATTCTCTACTTCAACATGTCTCTAAGACTTATCACGCCCATTGCCTTATTTCCACTCAGGCCCTACACAAGATCATACCGACTCTCAATCTCCTGAAAGAACAACTAATAGACAGGAAAATACAACAGAAACATACTTGGAAGCCATAGAATTAAACATGTAACCCACTTTATAACTCTGGCTAGTGGAGAGAAGAGTGTTGAAAAATATGGGTCAAAGTGATTTAGAAAAGGAGAGGGGGAAAAAGCATAACATCAAAGAGTTACATAAAATAGTTATGCTTACTAAATAGACAATTTTATTCTGCCCTCCGGGATTTCTGCAGTACTGTCATCTGATTGCCACCTCTTACACGATAGTTTCATTCATTCAGCAATATCATGGTTATGGCTTTATAAGACAAGGAAAACTGTGGTTTTATACTCTATTATGCCAGCTCCTCTGAGTATCATTGCACTTACCAGTCATATCTGAGTAAGTCAGGACAATGAGGAACCTTGGATGATGTATGAGGAGCATATTAAATATAAGTGGCAATGAAATGATGTCCACCCTTAAATATCTAATATTTTCCCCAAACTGTAACCATCAAAGTAGGACAGAAGAAAAACAGTCAAGAAGAAAATGTCTGTTTAATAGACAGAAACTATATGCATGGACTTTTCTGAATCTCCTTTATACCATAGGACAGAACATGGAGTATGTACCCAAAGTGACACTCCCTCTATCACACAAGATGCTTCTTTCCCAGGAGATAAACAGATCCTTCAAAAACAATTAAGCAATTAAATGTTGGATCTAGTTTGAAGAAAGTAAACTGTCGAACAAATATGTACTCCCAGTCCAGCCAAACTGGTCCCCTCAATGCTAAATATGCCATGCAGTTACATTTCCAACTCTCTGCAGGACATGTGAATTCGTATGATTCATCACCATGTAAAACTCAGCATTTCAAAAATAACACTCCCTTCCCCAGATTAAGCTTTTCTAAAATCTACTCGATCAGCTCATTCTCCTAACGTCTCCAACTGGAGGGCCATCATAATCCCAGTCCCCTCAGCCTGCTGTCTTTTATTTCCACATAAAATTAGTTGTCAAAACTTTGAACTCAAATCTCCAATGTTTCATGAATACTCTCTTTCTTTCTTTCTACCCCAGTTGCGGCTCTCACTGCCTCTCACCTGGGCCACTTGAATCACCATCCCCTGCTCACTGTCCTTGCAATGCCCACCAATTCCAAGCACTGTGCGCTGAAGCCTCTAAAAGAATTGGTCTGGCTAATAATCCTCATTCCCAAATCCACCACAATCCTAAGAGAGCTTTTGTTTGAAATTTTCCAACACAGAGACAACATTAAGTTATCATATATGATAATGGAGGGGAAGGAGAGAAGGGGGACACAGAAAAAGAGAAGGGAGGAGGAGGAGGGGGATAAGAAAAGTAGTTAGAGGGAAAGAGGGGAAATGGACTCTTTTTTAGTACTATCCTAAGACACGTTACACATTTATTAAATCCACTTCATGGTCACAAAATCCTGATGGGTTAGGAACTCTCATCAACCCTATTTTGCAGGTGAGAGACATGAGGTGCAGAAAGTTTATAAAGGTCATAAGCAACAAGTTGTAACCAAGAAAAGCTATGCACAGAGAACTGGCATTTCCGTGATGAAAAGGACGTTGCTAACAACCTTACTCACACCTCATGCTAGAAGCATCAGATGACAGAACTATTTCTTCGATTTTCACTCAAAAGATAATTTCAGATTTAATGAACATCAACTGGGAGTTTGCTATCGGATAGGCCTTTAACACACGTTAATTTACTTCTGCTTGCAGTGCAGAGATGATATGTATAAACAGCAAACAGTTTCAGATTTACCACAAGCAATCCTGTTTCTATGTGTCAGAGCCACGATTAGAAGGCAGATTTTTTATTCCAGTTCCAGTTTTCCTTTGACTAAACAGTACCACAAATTAGAGTAACAGACTTTTAAAGGCATTCTGCAACAGAGCCCTCATATATGTCTCTAAACCTATTCCATAAATGCCTTTCAAACTTCTGCTCAATCTTAGTCTATTTAGCTACCCAGCAAGTGGCTTCCATTCTCCCGTCTATATGCTGTTGGCTGCACCACTCACTCACTCTGCACTCATCTTTGCCTCACTGTATCTTATTTTCTTCCTTTGCGTACGCATCTGGTCTTCCTAACTAGATCATATTCCTTACCAGATCAAAATGAGCCAAACACTGGGGTGCCTGGGTGGCTCAGTTGGTTAAGTGTCCGACTTCACTCAGGTCATGATCTCACGGTTCATGGGTTTAAGCCCCGCATAGGGCTCTGTGCTGACAGCTAGCTCAGAGCCTGGAGACTGTCTTCAGATTCTGTGTCTCCCTCTCTCTGCCCCTCCCCTGCTCATGCTCTGTCTCTCTCTCGAAAATTAATAAATATTAAAAACCAGAAAAAAAACAAAAAAATAAAACAAAAATGAAACAAACACTTAGTAGATACTTAATAAAAAAACAGATGAAGACAGACCCAGACAAAAACTGAACATGTTTAAATGGGTTGTCTAAAGAAACGCAGAGAGTGACACCACCACTATGGGCATCTAAGATCCTTCGGCTTCTCAGCCTATTTCCCATTATTATATTGGTGTCATTTAAAAATTCCACAAAATAGGAACATGTGTTTTGTGTTCGTGAATTATCCAAGATATCCTTAATACATTAAAGACTTATCAGAACATCAAAAAAAATCTAGCCAAATATTATAAATTGATCACTCTATTACTAATGTTAGCCTAAATACATACTAAACATTTAATTATAACAATTAGAATTAAGTATAATAATAATTGTCTTCCAGGCTTCGGAGGACTTTCTCGGGGGACAGGGAGAAATGATTCAAAAATGTGTGATGACTTTTCTCTCAATATATATTCCAACACAAGGTAAAAATGCACATTGTAAACCTAAGTATGCTTTCTTCATCCGCTTATTTCTATGCTCCCCTTTCCCTTGAGAATTGAACATTTTGCAAAAGAGCAGTGTGGGAGGCATGGGCAGAGGTGTGTAGTGAGAGTATCCTCAAACGTCACTCCCTCCGTAATGGTGGGGGGCATTAACTGAATGTGTATAGTCACTCAGGGGGCTCCTCCCCCTACCATTGTTGTGGACTCATTAATTAATTCACTGACCCAGAAGAGGTCCTGCTACAAGTGATGATCATAGTCACTCCATACTTATGTGCATGGTCTTTACACACGTTAGACAACTGACAAGCCCCTTTTAACAGAGGGCAATATACCACTGTTGGAGCTCTCTACCATGAAAGTTGAAAATCATCAGATGCCTACTCTGTCTGTAGCAGCGAGCGCATGGACACACTGACAATGGCTCTGTCAATTAAATGCTCCTGCCTTGGGAGTGACACAAAGGAGAGGAGGCAATCAGAATTCATTTACAATGGTGTCCAAGCCACATTGCACCAAAGTAAAGACTATCCTGTTTCTTGACCCTTTGGAGCTGCCTTGATATCCATCTATTATCCAAGTCTGATGCTCTGGCCTTAGGTCAGTTTTCTTAGCTCCTCATAACTTCCCAACCTGTATTCTTCTTCTTTAAGACGACTTATTGTTGTTCCTTGTAACCAATAGCATCATAATGGATTTAACTGACATCATGAAGTTGCATTTCCAAGAGTTTAAAGACAAAGTCCCTAAGCATGACACAGGTCACAGTATCCTCTAAACAAGGAAACCTGGAAGCCAAAGCCTAGAATGAGAGGTAGGTGGTGTACTAAGGCTTGCAGAAATCTGAAGGCCCAACAAAGGCCGTACAAGGTGCTCTCTTCCCAGAGTCCCACTGTATCATCCAAATGTCACTCCCTCACAGGGTACAAGGCAGGTGGTGGGGCAGCAGTCATCTGTAACTTTTTGCTTAGGTACTTAGTGTAAGGGAAGATGACTCTATCTTGCTCCCACTACTAGCTGGGTAAGGACTTATTGATGTGATCTGCACCTGAATATCTGATTGTCTCTAAGGTTCCCCAAACAACCTGTACCCCTACAATTCCAGTCACCTTGCTAAGGAAAATAGAGGTGCAGGAGAAGATGAGAGGTGAAGTATGGATAGAATGAGGATACAGCCATTGGGAGAAGAATAAAAGTTAGTTTAGGATGTCCAAAAACATATTAAAGCTACACATATTATATGAAGGGTGAATATTTTAATGTCAAGAAAACATGATCTATGTTGTTATAAAGGTTTTACTACATTTAGGGGCAGGGATCAATTATAAGTGCTTCTAAAAATGAATGAACACGAGTAATTGTAAAGTAGGTCGGCTGTTAGTGAAAGAGATATTCTACTAGTTACTTCATTTGAGTTTCTTTTTCTAATGTTTTTTCCCCCTCCCTAAGAGAGAGAGAGAGAGAGAGGGAGAGAGAGACAGACAGCGTGAGCAGGGGAGGGTCAGAGAGAGAGGGAGATACAGAATCTGAAACAGTCTCCAGGCTCTGAGCTGGCTGTCAGCACAGAGCCCGACGTGGGGCTCAAACCCACGAACCAGGAGATCATGACCTGAGTCGAAGTTGGACGCTTAACATACTGAGCCACCCAGACGCCCTCATTTGAGTTCCTAACAAAAATGATGTCCCAACTACATCCATTTTAATGAAAGAAAAAAAAAATTAGAGGTGGTAAAATGCTTACCAAGTCCAAAATTTCCTATCATTAGAAACTATAACCATTCCATTTTAGCTTAGTTTATTTGGTCTGTTTGCTTTCCAAAATGCACACAAGAGGATACTGACTTTCTAAAAAAGACATTCACAGTGTGGCTGAGGTTTTTTTTTTTAAAGGGAGGGTCTAACACAAGACATTATCTCATGTCAACACTTTCATAGGGCAAAAAATCTTCATCTTAATTATAAAAAGTGAGTGAAGAGACAGGATAACACAGTAAAAAAAACTTCATCTAAATTCTAAAAAATGAGTGAAGATCAGGATAACACAGTAAAACATGAATATCGCAAAAAAGAAATGTTAAGCATAAATGTTGATCAATTCTCTGAGAGGTTACACACAGCATTTTTATTTATTCTTCAATAGTGAAAGCCACTTAATGTTTCTCACTTCCTCCAGGCCTTTGTGGCCATAGAGAGCAATTATGAGCTTGTTTCATAAAGAACTCATGGCACAGAGCAGTGATTCAGGGCAGAGGATCTGGGTTCTTACCCCAGCTCTCCGGCTGTTTAAACTCTTGTAAAGGAGCTAAGCCTGCACCAGTTTCTGTATCTATAAAATAAGGAAGTAGATGAGACTAGATGGAGTGTATGTGAGCTAGACATAATTTAAAAATGAGCTACCATTTACTGATCAATAGTCATACATATTCTATAACAGCTTTATCTTTCTACCAGAATTTTTATATAGCACTAGCTGATAATATTCAAGGCAATGTAGATTGTGTATCATTTCAGGAAATATATAAGCATGAAGTATGCTTGTACACATTTCTGGTTATGGTTTGTGGAGCACTGTAGCAGCAGACACAATTCCTTCCACTCTTTCTACGGGGTCTGGAAGAACCCTATTCTTTCTGGGCACACACACAGTGGTGGTAAAGGATGGGAGGCCAGGCTGCTTCACAAATTTATTTATGCTCGACAAATATTTACTTGTTCCTGACAAATATTATTCTGTTCAACACTTTAATGTCCACTATTTCTTTAAGATATAATATGTTACTGGGGCACCTGGGTGGCTCAGTTGGTTAAGCGTTCAACTTTGGCTCAGGTCATGATCTCAGTTCATGGGTTTGAGCCCTGTGTCCAGCTCTGCGCTGATAGCTCAGAGCCTAAAGCCTGCTTAGGATTCTGTGTCTCCCTCTTTCTCTACCCCTCTACTACTGTGTTTTCTTTCTCTCCCTCTCCAAAATAAATAAACATTTAAAAAAAGATATATTGCATTACTCAAATGTTCAAGTGTATTAAAAGAGGGGATAGAGATGAGCAAAGAAAGATATATGGTAGATTTTCTTTCTTTCTTTTTTATGTTTGTTTAGTTTTTAGAGAGAGAGAGAAGGTGTGAGAAGGGGAGTGGCAGAGAGAGAGGGAGACACAGAATACGAAGGAGCTCCAGGCTGTGAGCTGTCAGCACGGCACCCGGCGTGGGGCTTGAACTCATGAATGGTAAGATCATGACCTGAGCTGAGCCACTCAGGAGCCCTTATATGCTAGATTTTCTATTAAGGAAACTAAAGTCCAAACTCTTGGATTCTTCACTGCCTAATTCCTTTTACTTCAGTGAAGTACTTAGTGGCAACTAACTGACTTAACTCATTAATAGAAATGTGTTCAAAGAACTGATTCAAGAGTAGAGCTGTCATTTAACAGGAATTTATTACATGTCTTGCACCTCTGTGGCTCACTAGATTATGCAGAGTAGGTTTATTACTGATCTTATCACTGAACACAGCAGAAAAAAAAAAATCAGATTCACCCTTACATTTTCATACTTTGCCAAGTACTATTTTGACCTATCAGACTTATAGGAGTAATGTAAGTAGCAGCAACACGTCAATAAAACAATTATAAGATGTTTCTTTAGTAGCCCTTTTGAGATTATAGAAGATTATTGCACAGTAAATATTAATAAGAGAGGTAGACTTCATTACTAGAGATATAAGTAAATACCCGAAATACTTCATGCACTATAATCACAGAGGTTAGAGCTAAAAGAGTCTTAGTGTCCTACTCCAAGTCCCTCATTTTACAGACTGCTAATTTGAGGTTCAGAGACATTATAAAGTATTTAGTGACTGACTTGGACTAGAACTCAAGTATCAAGTCATAAAACAGGCATCCTTCCACTATGACAACCTGCCCCCAGTTTCATATACAGATTGGAAAAACTACTGCTACACACCACTCAGATGGATCTCAAGGGCATTGTGCTAAATGAAAATGGTCAGCCTCAATGGATTACACACTGTATGATTCTATTTATATAATGTTCTTGAAATTACAAAATCACAGAGATGGAAAATGGATTACTGGCTGTCACGGATATTGGGAGGGGAAAGGTGTGGTAGTAGAACAAGGGAGATCGTTCTGATAACTAAATAGTTTTCTGTCTTGATTGTGATGGTGGGCACATGGATCTACACATGTGATAAAAGGTCAGGGATACACACACTGCACTGATGCCACACTCCTGGCTTTGATTATTTTCCTATAATTATGTAAGATATAATCTTTGCAGGGGGCCTGCTAGCTGAAGGGTCCATGGGATGGATCTCTGTACTACTGTTGCAACTTCTGTGAATATATAATTACTTCAAAATAAAAGTTAAAGAAAAAGTCAATAGAACCTGAACTTACTAAAAACAAAAGATTGTGGTACATTTGAAGTACTGCAGAGATAAAGTACAAGCAAGGATTGAGAAGTGTCCTTGAGGGAAACATTGGTCTCCTACGTAAGCTCGGCTTCAATGATTTGGAAGGGTCAGAGCAGATGGTAAAGGAATGAAGAGGAAATGGAGGCAGAATTAAAATTTCTTCTAACCCTTTTAATTTTAATTAACTTGGCTATGAAGAGAAGGAGAAAGGTTGCTATAATAAAGAGAGAGGATTGGAGGACAATTTTAAAAAATTAGTTAAAAAGAAAGGGGCTAACTGATAGCACATAATCCCTAAGGAAACTAAAAGAGAGAATTGAGAGCATGTATGCAGAAAAATTAGTTTGAAAAGAAAGAGGCTGAAATCTGCCACGGAGATGGGAAGGCAGGAGGTAAGAAAGCAAGCAGGGGGAAGACAAGTTTGCAGCCGAGAGAATAAGTCTAAGGCATTTTCTAAATAAGGCCATGTTTTCTCCAGAAAGTAGGAACAAGGCTGTCTGTTGAGAATGAGGAGCGAGAGAAGAGAGTAGGGGGCTTGAGTGAAGATAGCTGTGAAATCTAAAATAGCTTATTGTGGTGAACTAACATGAAAACAGCATTTTTGTAAAATTAAGCCAGCAGCATTATGCAGGAAGAAATGGAGATGGGAAAACTGCAGTTAGAAAAGGCTCATCGAGAAGGCTACTGAATTGATTTAGGTCTGAGTTGTTGAGTACAAGGAGTAGAATGAGGGCAAAAGTAAATAGGAAAGAACTGAATAGGAAAGGGAATTTGTTAACAAATAAACGAATCCACCCTACCTTCCTAATTAAACTGCTTCTCCCAAGCCCCCAAAAGTCACCAAGGCAGGATCAAACATCCTCAGTTATTTCAGCTCCAGTGAGAACTGAAGCTATGGATGGCTTGCCCCTGACTTGCCCCCAACTTTTGGGCATCCCAATCCAAAATGTTTGCTCCCCTTTTTGAACAAAGGCGCATAATCCAGTTTACCGACCCATTAAACCTCAATGACCATGTGTGGGACGCCTGGGTGGCTCAGTCGTTAAAGCGTCCGACTTGGGCTCAGGTCATGATCTCACGGTTCATGGGTTCCAGCCCTGCATCAGGCTCTGTGCTGATAGCCAGCTCAGAGCCTGGAGGCTGTTTCGGATTCTGTGTTTCCCTCTCTCTCTGACCCTCTCCTGCTCGCTTGCTCTCTCTCTCTCAGAAAAAATAAAACATTAAAAAAAAAGTCAAACAAACCTCAATGACCATGCTTATTTAAAGCACATCTGCAACTACACCCCGTATGAGCAGTGATCAATTCGGACAGCTGTCCAATCAACCTGGACAATTCTTCACAATGATCCTAGTCTAATTCTTGGCTTCTGTCCAAGCTCACTACGTCACAGACTGATATGAAAAGAAATAAAATCACCTGAAAGAAGACGGTACTTTAGTGAGCACTACAAAATCTGGGTTTGCCCCACTGCCTGGAGTGCCTTTTTAATAAGCTACACAGGTGATTCCAGGGCACACAAGTTTGAAAGCCACCAGTTTTAATCAACAATAGTATTAAACATAATAGTTTTGAGATGAGAGTAGGACATACAAATGGTAACGGAAAGCAGGTATATGGTAAGTTAGGAGGAGGGATAAGCAAAGAGAAAGTTGATAATCATCAAAGCTCTGCATTAACAAAATACTGAAGGGAAATCATTTACAGAGAAAAAAACCAGCAGGATCAAGATGGACCCTTAGAGCTGTCTGACAATCAACATTGTTTTCAACAGCTGTATGACATCTTACCTCCGAAGAAATATGCAAAACACTAATCCTTTGAGCGACATTTACCCAACCTACTTCTAATCTTGATCTTAAATTAACCAAATGGAGAGAAACCACCTTCAATCCTTTACAGATAGGAGCAAAGAGGTCTGGTAACCTCCAAAGGGCAATGGGCAAGGATAAGTAAACTACAAAGAAATTCAAGAAAGCCAGCATGTGTGCGGATGTCCTTAGAGGGACACACTAATGTAATCACCAGTAGTGTTTATCTCTCAATGGAATTCCTGCCTGACTGCTGATTTGGGTGCAAGCTAATTTCCCCCATGGTGAATACTGCTGTTGAGATGCAGAACTCTCCACCATCTGTTACCCAGAATTAGCATAATGACAGATTATCTAATCCCTTACATTTAACAGATACAAATGGCATGCCTATAACACCAGTTCAGTCATATCCTTATTCGTGTGGTCTTTCTCCACCCCATAAAAACTGATCCTCCCACCCTGCTGGTGATGGATCTGATTTGGAGTTTACCCCCAATCTTGCTTAAGAGTCCAGGTGCTTTACCATGAGATGCTTTCCTAAAATATTTTATTCAAGAGTGGGAATACAGCTGTTATTCCAGATGCATCTGAAAGGGGGCATGCTGAACAAAAAGAAAATCTGTCTCTAGGAGACTGGCAAAACTACTATGCAGGGAGTGTTTCCTTGAACTAGATTAGGTTGAAAATTTCAAGAGGAAAGACATATGGTCAAGTCAGGGCTGATCTGGGGACAGTGACAAAAGGGAGAAAGGCAAAAAGAAAGAAATCATAAAGTTAAATGGGTAGCAAATAATATAATACTAACAGGAAAGACTCTGCTGTTTTTACAAATTCAGGTGTTCTAGACAGACTCATGGTAGCATTATACAAAAAATGGCACACAGACATCTAGAAAAACAAGGACATGCTCATAGGACCAAGTAACTGGAAAAACACAATCAATTAGAAGTACAATAGAGAGCTGCCTGTGCCACCAAACAGAGGAAGTAAATTGTTCTATCGCCAGTGACTGGTGTAGAGACAGTTCAATTAGAAGGAAGTGAAAAACCAAAAGATTATATTGAAAACAGCTTCCAAAACCAGCATTTCCTCTGAAAGTGAGCTTCTGGTAGGGGTCAAGAGAAAACATCACAAGAGATGCAGTTGCACGTAAAGGGACATCAGGTTTCCAGGCGGTAGGGAAGGTGGGAAGAGTTTCTTGTTCATTTTGAACATATAACTCTTTGGATATAAGTGAAATCATCAGACATTTATTTAAAACATTTATTAATCTAGAAGTATTGTTTAAAACACATTTCAAAAATATCTGTCCTCAAGCTATACTCTCTATAAGTGTATGCAATACAGAATGCTGCATCATTAGAGCCAACTTTGGAGAGTTTTCTTTCAATTTCTCCTCCATCTTAAAAATTTTACACGTTAACAGTTTTGGCATCTATGTATGATGCTACTATCAGAAATACTTTCCTTAAGTCACAAGGATTCATTTTCACCAACATTTGTATGCCTGATTTTATCTTTTGTTCTATAGGCATCTATTCATTTGTCCATAGCATGAGTCCCTAGAATAAGGGCTGCAGACTCATAGTGTGTTTTTAATTAAGGTTTTATTAGAACATAGCCTCACCCATTTGTTTGCATATTGTCTGTGGTTGTTTTTGTTTTTTTTTTTTTTTAAGCACTGCAAAGGTAGAGTCAAAGAGTTACAACACAGACCACATGGGTTTCAAGGGTAAAATATTTACTATCTGGTCCTGTACAGAAAAGGTTTGCCACTCCTGCCTTAGAGTACTGCTTTTTAAGGAGAACTTTTTTTTTTTTTTTTTTTTTAAATAGGCTCCATGCTAGGCCCACACAAGGCTTGAACTCAGGACCCTGAGGTCAGGACAAGCTGAGACCAAGAGTTGAATGCTTAACCAACTAAGCCACCCAGGTGCCCTTTTTAAAGGAGAACTTTATTATTTTTTTAAGTTTATTTATTTTGAGAGAAAGAGAGAGCAGAGCGAGAAGGAACAGAGAGGGAGAAAGAAAGAGAATCTCAAGCAGGCTCTGTGTTGTCTGTGCAAAGCCCAACTTAGGGCTCGAACTCAAGAACTGTGAGATCATGACCTGAGCGTAGATCAAGAGTCGGATGCTTAACCCACTGCATCACCCAGATGTCCACAGGAGAACTTTAAAAGGTCATTTCCTAGAGCACCTGGCTGGCTCAATCAGTATAGCATGCAACTTTTGATCTCAGGGTTGTGAATTCAAGCCCAACAATGGACATGGAGCCTACTTAAAAAAAATAAGGTCACTTCCTATGACACCCAGCACTCGCAGTTAAGGGGACATACTCAGCAGAGTAAGTGTTATATCCTGTAAAAAAAAATTGGCTCCATGTTATTAATCCTGCCATGCAATCTTCATGTGGCACTGTCTGAGGTTTTATCAAGCTCAATGACAAGTTCAAAATAAACAGAGGAAGCACTGGGTAACACATGAGCCTCTGAGCAGTTTAAAGTGGTGACTTCCTCTCTCCTGAGCACTGGCGTGGGGGTGGGGGCACACCTGACATTTACTTAGGGTATTTCACTCTAGCCCCAAGACGCACAGTATACAAATGAGCCCCTCTCTTCTAGGCAACATTCACAGCGCTACCATTAAGAGTAAGGAAAGCAACCAACACTGTCCTCTCTGCAGCAGGAGCAGCAGCAATCAGCCCAGAGAAGCATCATATGGAAAGCTGGACTTACAGCACCATGAATGTCACCTCATGAGGCTGTTGTGTGAAAGAAACGAAATTTATTTTACTAGAAGAAAAAAAAATGTTCTAAGTTGCATACATTAAGACACACATTCCTCAAGCAAGGATCTTTCAGGAAAGAGCTGAAAGGGTGGGTGAGCCTGACTTCACAAGTCAAGAGACCTTTCCAGCAGATGAAGCTATCAGAGCTGACTCGTACTTCAAATCCAGCGGGCCTGGGAAGAGGTCACCTGAGCCAACAAAGACAGAGGGCGCTCCCCCTTTAGCAGCAGTGCCCGGCCTGGGAGAGCAGTCACCCATCCACGGCACTCCCAATCACACATGCCACTGCAGAGGCAAAGATTCATGGCTTCGGCGGCAACGGTCCAGTGTTATCCAATATGCATGAAATCAAAGTTTTCATTATTTCCAATGGTCAAAGGCCAGTGAGTGATAAATCCTGGAATACCAGGATTAATGAAGGAGTCATTAAAACCCAGCATTAAATCACTTCTGTAGCCAATGCTGAGAGTGATGTCTGTAATACATTACATGGCTGATTAGAAAGAAACAAGTTCCAATTTAGAAATGAATTACCTGATTTTTTTTTTAAACTGACTGGATGGCTATCACAGCAATTTTGTTATTACAGGAGAAAGAGAGAGTGGGTAACATATATGTTATGTCAAGAATAGGAAATTATCATCACAAAATCCCAGGGAACAGAATTTGGAGGTGAATAACTTCTGAAAGCCAGGAAGACGGAGAAGTCCTGACACTGACCAGATTTATTTTTTATTTTGGCTGCGGGGTGTGTGTGTGTGTGTGTGTGTGTGTGTGTGTGTGTGTGTCAGGGGGAGGGGATATTAACACTTATGTCCAGGAAACAGGTTTAATCTAGAAAAATTTTAGAATAAGCACATTCTGATTGCAGTCCCACTATTCCTGCCAGACTCAAGGAAAAGTGAACTTATTCTTCAGCTCATGTTTTTGAAGCTGCCATAAATAAAGTATACTTTCCAGAAAAAGACTACTCAGATGTTAAGATGGAAGGTAAACTGTGGAGGGTGCTGGATGAGGGGAAGAGCGAAGGATGGGAGATGACACCAATGAACTATCTTCTCATCCCAAATGAGTACTGTCTTACTGTTGGACATAATCTATCAATGTGAAAAATAAAAGCCCTCAACAAATACTCTAAAGATAAAGCATGGTAAAAACATGGAAGTGGCTCAGGTGGGCAAGGTTCTGACCTACCTATACCTATGCAGTTTCTGGATGGGAAAAACACAGCCTCCGTCCAGAGGCTTCTACTTACTTGTTAAGGTTCTATCCTGGGTGGTACACTGGTTAGATGTTGCCAAAGAGATGCTGAGGCTGAAAGTTATAGGCAATGATTTTCAACCATACCCTCTCAACACACAGAGCCCATCCATGCAGGTAAGGTAAGGAAAATAGCTCCAATTCAAACAATCCAAACCATAATAGGAATACCTCTTGTTCCAGTCTCTCCCCCTCTGCCAACCTACTCTATGTCAAGATTGACATCTCTCCCTGAAAACAAGTCTTGAAGAATTCTCTAAGACCAGGTGATAGAATGCAAATTCTTATGTATTACAATCAAGTGATATTCAACCTTACGGCACTGGCTAGTTTGTTATGCCTGTGTATATCAGCTGAATATAAGCCTTGTTTATGAAAATAGAAAAGCATGCAAGAAAACAGCCAGGGTCAAAAATGTTGTTGTCTCTAGAAGGGCATCAGCATAAAACAGCAAATTCACTTGAGGATATTAGTTTAGATTAAAGGCTGCCACATAATTATGCCTCAATCACCAAAACATACATCATTAATTTCAGATGCATCTATCTACATCCCAAACAGAAAACAATGGACTCCAGGGCTTCTTATATATTTACCTATGGGCTTGAGTCTTTAATAAACCCCATAACCAGCATTTATTGTGTTTGAAAAATGGACAGATTATTGTCCATTATAATGGATTATAATGGACAAATGAATTTCCTTGGTCCCCAAAAGTATTTAAAAATACAGTCTGGGTTAGTTAGCAACAAATGACCAACAACAAAGACATTAACACTTTATACTGCCAAAGGTTTCCTCCTAAGAAGAAAAGTAAAAAACAAAATCAGTTGCCAGTTAGATGAAAATCTATGAAGCTGATAATTACAGACAGAGGTAAAAAGAATATTAGGTCTAAATTCAAAGCTCTCTCCAACACTGTACGTTGTTACTTCAGGTAAACAATTTCACTTGAGGTCATGTCAGCGGCTAATGGCAAAGATCAATCAATGGGCAGTGATCACGAAGAGTTAACTTTTGGGTCAAGTCTGATTCTGCAAGTCCACAGACTTCGAAGTAAAGTAGCATTTATTATCAAAATCCCAGGGAGGAGGAAATCCATGGCTAGCTCTTGCAGAGCCAACGCCAGGAGCTTTGGGCACCTCAGAACGACTGGCACAAGCGCCACAAGAGAAGGAGCAGGAGAGAGGCCTATCATAGGAAAAGAAGTATGAGCTGGGACACCCACTGCCAGCACTAAGACTGGCCCCTGCCATATACACGCATGTGTGCTCAGCTAGGCAGGAAGAAGTCGATGCTTTGAGGCTGTACATGGGGAACTTTTCCCCGGGCTCCAAGTGTTGAACGTGCAAAAGAAGGATCGCTGATACTGCATAAAGCAAGCCACCGATAAACCGGTCAGCACCAAAACCCTGGCGAAGACAGCACACCCTACCGACAGTGGTAAGGCTCCCACTATGCACTTCCCCTTGGCTGCGAGAAAGGGGCCAAGTAGACTGTCAAGGAGGAAGAGATTTTAAACAAAAAATGATCAAAGAAAAGGAAAAAGAATGCTGAAAGCAGCAGTCTTGTGGAGGAGCAGTGCCAAGAGGGCAAGCACCTTGCCTGCATCACTTCAACACCGGGCCAGTGTGGCAGAGCTGATGGCTATGTGCTAGAGGACAAGGACTTAGAGCCCTGAGGAAAAGCAAAGCCCAGAAAGGCAAATAAATTCTTCTCCCTTCTATCCTCAGTCATATAATAAAGGTGTTTATTGCTCTGGAAAACAAAAAACCCACAGCTAGACTTTAAAGCCAGTGGGAAAACTTGTGGCTTCACTGTTGCCGCTACTCTCACCCCAATCACACCCCTAGTCAAAGTTCTGTTTCTTAAGAGCCTGACAACAGGCTTAAAGGAACTTTAGATTACTCAAAAGAGATTCTAAGAGATTAAGAAAGAATATTAGCAATACTGTTTGTGCCACTTTCTCTCTCAAAAATGGTCAGATAAGGGCCTTAGGCAAAAAGGGTGAGTGAATGACTTCCCAAGGTCATTCTACATGCTGAAGGCAGAGCTAGAAATAACCATTACCCCTCTAGCCTCTGCACACATTGGCCATGCTGTACTTATTCTAAGCAGAGTTGGTACATGAGAAATTAGCAGAGGTAAAAGGCTCTGCTTAGGGACCAAAGCTGACCTGAGAAAAATGTATATTTATAAAGTTTCTTTTATTCTTCCTATTATCCGTATCTATACCTACCAGAGAACAGAGAAGAATGTTGGTTTTGGAACCTCCTATTTCTTCTAAACTTCCTCTCATAGTGCTTATTTATACTGGCTGCACATTAGAATCACTATTCAAAACACCAATACCAGGCCCTATGCCAGGCCAATAAACCCAGAATCTCTAGGGGTGAAGAATAGTATTTTTAGAAGAACAAATATGGGTACCTAGATTTTAAATATGGAGCACCATTACTTTTTTTTTAAGTGCCCCCTGTGGTTACCTTATATAGTTTTGAGAAAAACTGCCCAGACAGGAAAGTTCAACTAATATATTCTTTTTCCAAATTTTAAGGGAACAAGAATGAGCCGGCACAACTTAAGGCCCCAAGAATCATAAATATGATAACGAACCTGGCACTCCCTTAAGGACGAGAACCTAAGAATTGTGGGTAAGCATAGACCAATTTTTGGAATTGGTTTATGAATAGCAAATTCATGCCTATTGGTTCAATTGAGGTCAGAGGAAGACAAGTAAAGGGTTGTGAGAGCCAACAGAGAGAAGATTCCTAAGATTCCCATCTTTGTCTCTTCAGAATAGAACTGCTGGTTGCCATGTGGGATTTTCTAGCCAGCTGTGATGACCAGAGCCTCCTCTAAAATGTAGGCATCACATGGAAAAGGGGGGGGGGGGGNATTATGACAAAACCAGGCCTACGTACCCAGTTTATTATTAGCCTGACATTAAACACCACTTAAAAACAAAACCAAACCATCCGCCCACACAAACACATACCCCAAGACAGAAAATTACATAATGGCATCTGGAATGATCTGTTCTGACAATGCAAATCAAACCAGTCAAATCACAGAGGTCTAGTAAAGACCAAAGTGGGGATGGGGTAGCCCCAGAGAGTCATTTTCAAGTCCTCTATTATAGTTCATGCAAATGTTGAGATACATAAACAATGATTTGTTTAGAGGAAGAGGTTCAAAATAATACTGTAGGGTCTGGAAGGTTGTCATTCTGCTCTGAGAAATACGAAGTCACTATTAAGCGAAAGAATAACTCCATGTTCTTTTTACAAAGCCCGATTAATCTAGAGAAGGTAGAAAAAATTATCTTGGCATAGGTTGCTTCTTAGGGTAGAAGCTCAAGAGAAGTTTTGTCATATGGGTCAGAAGGAAAAAGAGGGCCCAGTAAAGAATTCCACTCCCTGTCCCATTATGGTTTATAGTCTACAACCCAGCCAGCTGGCACCACGGGAAAAGACGAGTGGTGTTCTTGTTCCCCAGAATCCATTAGCAACTGGACCAGGCCCAATGTCAGTGTGGCTACAGTTTAGAATACAGTAACTGCTTTAGACATTCACTGCATAAATAAAGTTTAGGACCTCTGCAAGTAAAAGTTCTAGAAATGAGTCTCCACTTAGAAAACTAAGTCAAAACCAAATTGCCTTCTGGTAGTCAGCATTTTTCTCTAAGAATTAGAAGACCTAATACTTTTTCACTAGATGATTCTCAGCTCTAGTATAAGCAACAAATGAGCCCCACAAAAAGGCTAACGCGTTTGAAATGTTTTCTTCTCTCCTACCCTTCGGGGAGGGCAGGGTTAATTCTGGTTCTTGGCTCTGAAATACAGTAAGCCACCACAAAGCCTTTGTGGTCAACCCTCACTCAATGGTCTGATCTCTCCACAGCCACAGCTTGTGCTACGTGACAAACGGAAGAACAGTTTCAGAGGGAGGTATCTGAGAAAGTGACGACAAGAATAAATGCTCTGCATAGTTGCTTCTTAAAAGAAAAACGTGACTTTGCAAACAATGCCACGATGATGGGGCGGGGTGGGGCAGGGGAAAGAAGAGATGGTCTAAGAACCATAATATAATTCCCCTGGCTGCTGACCTGATATGTGATAGTTTATAAATCACACTTTTAACACAATAGAAGCTCCCATTAAGGCAATGGTCTGCTGAGTCACAGTTGATATATAAGCAGATATATCAGAGATCTAAAAGGCTGCATGTAAAAGCCACAATGGAAACTTGATAGAAGACAGCCCTAAGATTCCTTAATGTGTTGTGAAGTTTGTGCTATTATTAAACATCTCCAAACTATCATACACATTGACTTCAAAGGTCCAACTATTTCCTAACCCTCTCCAAGTTGCACTTGTTGTCAACATATTTTTACTGACACACAAAAATTCACAAAGGTGTCACAACAGAGAGGGTCATTCTGTAAGCTCCACAGAACATAATGTTCAGGAGAACTATTCAGATGGAGAGTACAGAATAGCACTTTCTAAAACACCTAAGGTTAGTAGCCCTCTGCCTTTTCAACCACTTCAGATATGGAGATTGGCAGATCACTAGAGCACAGTAGCCAAGGTAGGCTGCTTCCTAGCACACCTCCTGCTTTGAAAGTCATTTTCTTTTTTTTTTTCTTTAATGTATATTTGCTTATACTTGAGAGAGAGCACACATATGAGGGGCAGAGAGAGAGAGAGAGAGAGGGAGACAGAATCCGGGGCAGGCTCCAGGCTCCTCAGCACAGAGCCCAAGTGGGGCTTGAACCCACAAACCATGAGATCATAACCTGAGACGAGGTCAGTCGCTTAAATCACTGACCCACTGAGGAGCCCCTGAAGGCAATATCAATAAATTACTTTTATTAAGAGATACATTGTATGTGTTTTAAACTTCTTGAAACATTAAAATTTACTTACTCATGGGCGCCTGGGTGGCTCAGTCATTGAACATCTGACTTTGGCTCAGGTCATGATCTCACAGTTTGTGAGTTTGAGTCCCACATCAGGTGAGCCCCACTTCTTTTTCTCTCCCCCCCAACCCTGACCCCCACTCTGCCATCTGGGATTCTCTCTCTCTGCCCCTTGCTCACTCTCTCACCTACTCTCTCTCAAAAAACCAAAACCCAAAACTCCAAAACAAAAAACACCAAATCAAACAAACAAAAAACTTACTCATAAATACCGCTTCTACCTTTATGGAAGTACTTATTAATCATTACTGGTTAACATAGTATACATTTAAGATATAGAGGAAAAATGGATGTAAGTTAGCCATTATGACAATTTAAAAAGTGAGAAAAGAGATAAATCCAACCAAAGGGCCTGCCATGGAACAACAAAAATGGACTACTACAAAAGCTAAGCCATAATCCAAAGAGGCATTTTGTTTTGGCATTTCCTGTATCTGATTTCAGCTAATATGTAGAACATTCTGTGAAGCAACAGTGTTGTAAGTGGATGAGCTTGGCCAGGAAGAGTTGTAAAGACTAACAAGAGGATGGAATATAAATGCTCAAGGAAAATCCTTAAAAAGAGAAGTTTGAATGAAAATAAATGGCCAGAAGTGTATAAAAGAGGACAAAGAGAGAAAGGACGGGGGTGCCTGGCTGGCTCGGCTGGCAGAGCACACGAATCTTGATCTCAGGGTCATAAGTTCAAGCCCCATGTTGGGTGTATAGATTATTTAAACAAATAATAAATAAGGGTGTCTGGGTGGTTTAGTTGGTTGAGTGTCTGACTCTTAGTTTTGGCTCAGGTCATGATCCCAGGGTCGTGGGATCGAGCTCTGTGTAAGGCTCTGTGCTGAATGCGGAGCTTGCTTAAGAGTCTCTCTCTCTTTCCCCCTCTGCCCAACCCCTGCTCATGCACATGCTTTCTGGAGGAGGGGGAGGGGGAGGGGGAGGGGTAGGAGGAGGAGAAGTAGTAGTAGTAGTAGTAGTAGTAATTATAAATAAAATAACTTTTAAAAAGAGAGAAAGGGCAGAAGCCAGTAGATACAAACTTAGATCAATAGTGACCAGTCCAGTCTAGAAGCTTGGGCTGATGTGAACACTGATAAGTCTTAGTGAATATGCTGAACATTTTAAATGCATTAGTACATTTAATCCTCACAACTACCCCATAACATGTGAGATTATTATATCTATGCTATATAAGATAAAACTAAGGCCCAACATTGGATGGCTATCCAGGAGCAGAGCTGAGGTTTTACTTCAACGTCTGTTCATCTCCAAAGCCTACTTTATCACTTGCCTTAGACTTCATGTCAGCACTAGGCCAAGTAGTCAATTTTTCTGTTCCTAGACTCAACTCTCAAAAAATAACCAGCACTCAAAAGGAGTAACCTCACACAAGAGCTATTATATTAGCATGATTAAATAATGGGTAATTTCCCTTTATTTTCTAAATTATTAAAAAGGTTACAATGTTTTACTATTTTTAAAAAAACCACTCGGTATGAACTGGAGTAAATCGCCGCGAAGCAGCATCACTAACAGGAGACAGAAGAAATCTACAAAAACTCCAATCCTATTTACCTTACCACTTTGTACTATGCTGGGACAGGAATTATAAAAAGAAAGGTGCTGAGAAATGGCATATGAAAGACACAGGATCTTTGCCTATTGGTAACCGTGTCAAATGTCCCCTCTCTTTACCACATCAACTGCATTATCTGAAAGTTTAAAGAAAGAATGCTTGAAGGAGGTCAGAATGGCAGACTGAGAACTTATGTCCACATGACATCCTTTACAAAGTCCCACTGAAATGACAGAAAAGACAGATATGGACAAGAATAGAGCCCTAATGGTGCTAGAAAACAAGAAAGTATGTTAACAACATATCAGAAAGTTTGCACAAATCCTGAAAGACAGAAAGCGGATGGGATCTGATTGGTAGAGAACTGGCAGCACCCCAAGGGCCTTTATCAACAAAATACAAAGTACCACAGCGAGGAGACTTTGGGGACATCATCTGAGCAACTAATCAGGACCCTCATACAAAGGAGCTGGATCAGCCAGTCTCTTTCCTGTCCCTATGATGCCTACAAAGTTATTAAGAGCAGAGGATTCTGACCCTTGGCAAATACCCAAGAAAGAATCTACCAGCAAGTACAGGCATTTCTTGTATCACTACTTTTATGTGTGTTCCTGAATAGTTCACAATCTATGAAACCACCCCAAACTCCTCAACAAACAGGGCTTAAGAAGAAAAACTGGATTATGGGCAGACTACTTAAACCCAATGGAACTTTCTAGCCCAAGGACTAGCAAAAGCAACTCTAATAAAAAGAGGACTAGAGTTAAATCTCTAATGGCAGAGTAGCCTTAAATCCCAGGGGTTTCCTGTACTCTCCTCCTTCTAGAGGGGTTATGTTTCTAATAGACACCACTATAATCTCAATATAAAATCTGAATCAAGCTGTAGACTTCTTCATTAATCCACTGTTTAAAGACTGGAGGAAGTGTCTTCACAGCTTTTCCAACTACCCTTGGAGGGTGCTACCAAGGTTAACCAAGCAGGTTCCTGAAGACACTAAAGTAGTCATGACTTACACTAAAGGAAAACACTGCTGTAGATTTCTCAACTTCACATTCTAAGATTTTTCTTTGTATAAGTCTCTGTATTGCTAAAGCTCTCCCTTTAAATGGGAGAAGGCTTACCCCTTATAGAGTCAATATTTTAACTCTATGGGAATATTGTTTTTATACCAACACAACTTCAACACTATGCCAGCGAGAGTTCCTAGAATACCAAGGCCATGTATAAGACAATTCGCTTCACAGAAACACAGGTTATAGAACAGAAGGTAGGTGATTTAACTGGCGAAGGACCTTAGCTGGAGGTTGCAGCCTATAAGAAAAGCAGAGGCACAGCATCTGACATGGTGGGACAAGCACATCACATCCCCTTTTCACCCCACCCAGTGAAGTACACATAAGTTCTTCACCAGCCAAGGAACCCGGCCTTTGCTTTCACAATTTTAGTGGGGTCTGGAAATTGCCTGCTTCGTCTATGTTCCAGGTCCAAACACTTTCAGGCACCGGAAAGGAAGGCTGCCTCTGATACTTCCTTCTCATCTATGCCCTTTCATGAAAAGATGCCTTGGGGAAGCAGGTATATACAACTGGGACACCGGTCAACTCCTTCATTCATCTGTCCTTCATACATAGACATCAAGGCTCCCAAATATTTGAGGACTTATGAGAGAAAAGGAACAAAATAAACAGAACACTTAGTGATGAGGGTAATTCAATGGAATTGAAAAATTTTTAATTTTTTAAAAAGGTTTCTTTATTTTGGGTGGGGAAGGGGCAGTGAGAGGGGGAGAGAAAGAGAATCCCAAGCAGGCTCCATGCTATTAGTATACAGACTGACATGGGATCGACCCCACAGCCTGTGAGATCATGACCTGGGCCGAAATCAAGAGTCAGACCCTTAACTGACTGAACCACCCAGGTGCCCCAATTTTTAAATCTTTAAATAATACTCTCAGAGACGGAGAAAGTATTATATTCATGGACTAAGAACAGGCTGCTATTAAAACACTTAAAGAACAAAAAAAATTTAGAGATGAATGCCGAAAAAAATTTTTTAAATGAGCTAGAGAACAGTCTTTGTAAATTTCATAGCAGAAGAAATTATTTCAGTTTTAGAACTACCAATACATTCCTGATGCTTAACATAGTGCTTAGCACATACTAGGTATTTTATAACTGCTTGATAAATGAACTAATGAGTAAGTAAATGAATGAGAAGAATGAATTAAGAGTGCGAAAGAGGGGAAAATGACTCATTATGCATGGATCGTTGGTTAAGCAAACCAAAAGATAATGTTGAAGACAGTTCCTTGTATGTAGAACAAAATGCAAAGGAGGCCTTTAAAAAAAAGAAAAGAAAATTTAGACATATATGAAGCATAAGATACAATGCCGATAGAATATCCAGAGTCAGAGGCAAAAGAGAGATAAAGAAAGTAATTCAAGAAGGAATAGAAAGAAAAAATCTCCAAGTTGAAGGAAGACATGAGTGTTTTTGGCCCACTGAGTATGCAGCAAAAAGGCCACACTGGAAATGTTTTAATAAATTTTTAGAAAACCAAAAATAAACATAAAATTGTAAAAGCTTCCAGAGTCTGGGAAAAGCAAATGTTGAAGAAATAGAAATTTAAAGGAATGGAAACTTAGTTCTCATAAACAATGATAAAGCAATAGAAAAATGTGCCTTCATAGCTCTTGGGAAAATAATTTTGAAGCTAGAATTTCATACAGAAACTAACAATCAGGAATATGCGCAAAATTAAGACATTTTCAGACATGTGGAAATTCAGAAACTTTACCACCCCCACGTGTAAAATCAAAGTTCTCCATCAAATGAACAGGAAATACCACAAAAAGAATGAACTGAGATACAAGGGACAGATGGATAGGAAGAAGTACAAAATGGAGAGAGACAGACACACACACACATCAGAGAGACACACACAAGGGGAATTCATTCAACATTTTCCTGGGGATACAACTACATAGGATTTGTCTTTCTGTGCGTCTTCTCACGCTATTATACTTGGTTCAACTTAAAACTGCTATGATGGAGGGTAAATTTTTTGGATCAACTTACAAGCAAAGCTTAAAAGATAATTACTTACTGACAGAGGAGAAAATAGTAAATGCAAACAAATCCTGAAACAGAAAAACTTTTAAAAGGAATGAGGATTAAGAAAAGGTAGCATTCTAACTGTAATCTTTCAGAGAGGGAAATATTCTGTAAAGTTAATCAGAAACAGTAACTGAACTTTATAAAGTTCACTAATGGTAAAACTTAAATAATATAACAAAATTAGGGGTTAAAGGATGTAGTCTGTTAAAAACATTCATCGTTTAGATAAGGAAGTAAATGCGTATGACTTAACGTCAAATATTTTGTGATTAGTAGTTCTAATTCATAAAGTTGTAAGGATAACTGTCCCACAAGTGAAAAGCAGACACTGCAAAAAAGTTAGCATCTATTCTTCTATGCAAGCATCTCTGGGAGGCAGTGGGGTAAGTTAAGCGGTGTTTGAAGCCCCGAAGAGAACACACGACAGGATGGGAACCAGGATGGGAACCACGGGGGAGCTGTCAGCATTCACAGAGCTGCACGTACACTGAGTGAGACAGGAATTATACTGTGAGGAGGAAAGGGGCAGATGGGTGGCAGTGAGGAGTCACTCAAGCATTTCATTTTGTCTATTGACAAAATGAGTTATTGATTCATCTAAAAATAAGGAGATAAAGAGAAATTATCTTTCATTTATATTTTAATCTATTTCTGAGCAGTAAAGTCTCTAAAAGTCCCTGGCAAAACTGAAGAGAAAACAACATTTTCAGGCACTGTTTAAATGAAGTCACTTGTGTTTCTTAAAGCAAAACTCTACATAAACAAGGTTCTGAGTGCATCAAAGCCAGCGAATACTTGCAAGGGTACTTAAGGCTGCATGAACCAGTGCCAAGAAATCCCAAGAATGAAGAGCATTTGGAGAAGCCTCATCATGTGGAACGGTGTGTTGCTTCATTCACTGCTATATTCCCAGTGTCTGGCACACAGTAGGTGTTCAAATATTTCTTGTATGAATAAACAGATAAATCTACTGCTCTTGGTAGACAGGTACAGGGAAAACACAGAGCTGAGCATGGATTCTGCTGATTGGTATGATCCAAGCATTCTCTTATGAAAAACTTAATTGAACTTTGATATAGAGATGATGATAATACAGTAATCTGAAACCAAGAGGTCTTTAAAGGAGTAACATCTGGCAGCATGAAATTTCCATAGGTAGCCACAAAATATATGAAGAGACTGATCTGTCTGAAACTGAGTGTTTTCGTGATTCCCAGCCTACATCCTTTGCAATGGCTAAGTTCCTTCTTCAAGTGCTTTACAGAACCAGTCTCTTAAAATGATCACAATACTTGATTGGGCTAGCAGAAGAGAAGCCCAGTTATTCAACTATTTCTTTCCAAGGTATTCTAAACTAAATGCCATAGAATCTTCCAGTGTCTTCAGGATGGTAGATAGGCATACTTCTACCAAACACAGTAGAAGCAATTATATAAATCAAGCAGCCTATGACTTCCAATAAACAATCTATCATACTTGTAGTTGGGGAGAGGGGGGAGGATAGATGTTTCTGATTAAAGCCGGGGGGACCCTTATTCTGATGTGTCCCTTTTCCTTCATAGCAGGAAAAAACTGACGGGGGGGGGGGTGGAAAGCCCCCAATAAATCTGATAAAGTATAAGGAATAAATCTGGAGAAAAGGGTTGGCAACCAGCCAGTTTCTACCTCATGGCCCAGTCAGTGACATTAATAATGTCTCCGCACTTCTGCAGGTACTAAAAGAGTGCCTTTGAGATGTTGCAGGCAACTCTAAGTCAAAACCCTACTCCCAAAAATAGGGTTTCAAGAGGCCACTTACTTCCTATGTTTAGCTTGAAAGTCAGATATTAGAATATTTTAAGATTTGAAAACTCGAGAGAGAGAGGTTTGGTCTGATTGTGAAAGCCTTAAAGCTACAGAACTCAAGCCAGAGAAGCTGGGGATTATAGGACACTTACTCTTACTGTGGCTAAGGAAAACCAAACTTGGATTAGAAAAGGATTATTCCAGAAGAGGGACAAGACCTGACTTCAAGCTTTGGTCATTTATAGAGCACTTGAAGAAAGAAGTATTACTGCAAACCAGAACCAAAGATATGGGAAAAAGAAGTCTCATTCCCTACAAGTATGACTGTCTGGCTTATATAAATATAATAACAGACGAGCTCTATCTAGGAAGAATCCAGAGAGACACAAAGAAAAGTTCATAGGATGGCTTTGAGGCTGCTGGATGATAGTCACTAGAACAAAGAGGTAACTAAGATGTCCCAAGCCCAAAAGATCTTCGACAATACCTCTGGCAGTAAGGCCTCACACTTGTGTGGACATCAAGGGAGCAGTGGCTACACAAGATTCAAAGACAGCACAAAGGCAGTACAGGAAAGCAGTGAGGGAAACATGGTTTCAAAAAGAATGTCAGAAAAAAAAAAATCACCTTCCCCCCAAAATATGACATTGTACAAAAAGAGGCATTTTCCCACTATTCCTATTCTACGCTTCCAGCTATATGCCATTCTTTACTTCCCCAAACAGGTCACATCCATGGTCTCCTACCATTGTGAAATACTTCACACATAATGAAAAACACTGGGGAAATATCTTAGTGGTACTGCATTTACTGGATCTGTTACAATTGTCCATGGCTGAAGTGGTGGTAAGTAGGCGTGTGAGTATGTGACATTTAAACCCCAAAGATATATATTTTAGGTGCCCCCTAAAATCTGTGAACAGATTTTAAGACCTTTCTTTGAAAAGGTGACATGCAGAAAGAGGTGAGCAACTAGTTAATAGATTCTAAAATGCGTTTGCTAAATTGGAGCTCCAAGTAATTGGGAAGTCCAGCACAAGAAAAGGTCACCCCAGAAAAATCTCACTCTTCAAGAAGGCTCTGACAATAAAGAAAGAATGAGATTTTAATCACTGAAGCTAATTACATAGAAGACTAAATCACAAGAAGAGTTATTTAAGTGTCTTAAATACAATAAAAAGTAATTAACAGGAAGCGCCATCTTGACAGCTTCATGTCACAAACCAGGCCTAAAAGGCTCAGCTAATTCCCAGCCTGGGAGCCAGAGAATGAGAAACAACTCTAAGTCTGATCTTTTTATTTTTTATTTAAACTGTTTTGATTAACAGATAACAACTCTTGCCAAAGCTACAGTGAAGTTAATCAAGGAAAAAATGTTAATCTATTAAAGGAATGATGAACCTCGTTTCCATTGATTCTCTAGGGGGCAAGAGATGGGAGCAGAAGACTGTCACACCGAAGGTGCCTCACAGAGATCCTGTGATCCACCTCCTCCTCTACACCAAAAAGAAAAAGAGAAGGACTAGACTGAACCCTGTTGAGGATACAGACAATTCACAAACTTTAGCATGTGACATACACTTAAAAATCTGCCTTGAAATAACTGAAAGAGACTCCATCTCATCTGCCTCCTTTTCCTTATCACCCTGTGACCAGCAGCTTGAGAGCAGCTCTTCCACAGCCAGAGCCCAGCTGATCTCCTGAACAACAGGAAAGCCTCTAGATGTTAAGAAAGGCCATATGTGGGTATATAAGCCTACAGAGGATGACAGGCATAAGTTACATGGATGACTTCTAAATTCTACAACATTTTTACAAGCTTGAACAAAGACTGTCTTTCCGAGAGGTGATGCATTACTATAGGTGCTCTCCTAACCTTCCCTGAACTGACGCACAGATTCTAGGATTTCACATGATGCCAATCAGAATGACTAAGGACCACTCAGACACCTGTGCACTTGTCCCAACCTGTTGAACCATTTGTTTCTGTCTGCAAAACTATATATACTGGTTGTGCTTATTATTTTTAATTATGTACTTCATTAGATATTTTATTAAGTGAAATATGAGTACACAAAAAACACGTGTTTATGAAAACAGCTGAAAAGGTTTAATAAGTTGAATGACTTTAAAATGTTGCAAAATAAATGAGGGGGATGTAAATCACAAAAATCTAGGGCTTCATAATTAGTGTTTCCGTGTACTCTTTTTTTTTTTTTTAGTGTTTATTTTTGAGAGCGAGCGAGCGAGCGAGCAGGGGAGGGGCAGTGAGAAAGGGAGACACAGAATCTGAAGGAGGCTCCAGGCTCTGAGCTGTCAGCACAGAGCCCAATGTGGGGCTCAAACTCATGAACTGCAAGATCATGACCTGAGCCAAAATCAGATGCTTAACCGAATGAGCCACGCAGGCACCCCTCAACAGTACTCCTTCTAAAGAGAAAGTTATGCAATTTTTCAGGTTATTGAATAATTGATCTACTCTGCCCATATATCAAAGATTTGAAAACATATGCACATTTTAATGTTTAAAATGAAATGAAAATATTTTCGATTTTAAAAATTCCTTCTCCGGGCACTTGGGTGGCTCAGTTGGTTAAGTGTCTGACTCTTAATTTCGACTCAGGTCATGATCTCATAATTGATGAGATCGAGCCCCACACTGGGCTCTGTGCTAACGGCATGGAGCCTACATGCATATTCTCTCCTTCTCTCTCTGCCCCTCCCCTGCTAATGCCTTCTCTATCAAAATAAATAAACTTAAAAAAAAAAATTCCCTTCTCTAGCCAATGTTTTTGAATAGTTAACCATTACACTCAGAAGGCTGTTAGTACACCTAAATTCTGAATATAAGGTGAGTATCTGAACATTGTTATTTATTCACACAACTCTTCTACAATTTTATTTGGATTGATTTGCAAAAGTACAGAAAATTCAGAAAAAGAATAAAAACAAAATCAAGGCAAAGGGAAAATAAAGAGAAACTAGGAGTATAACTTAAAAATTAAAAGGTTCATTTTCCAGACATGACCTATCTTTAGCAATGATGTCCCAATAATCAAACAAAAAAGGAAAACTATCCAATATAAGTTTTCCAGTACTGATGACATAACAACAAACTCAGGGATCAACAGAAACAAGCGTCCCAGGTAATGAGACTTCTAAGTTCTCCTGTTATGCTTCACAAAGTGACACTCTGCAATACAATAAATAATTCAAAAATTTATTGAAACTCCTACCATATGTTAAATACTAAGACTACAAAAGAGAATATAAGTGACAAAAATCCCTCTCTTCAGGGAGCTTACTGTCCAGTGAGAGTTTGTCTCAAAAGTATCAGTAAATCCCAGTTATTTCTCCTAAATGCACTCCAGTAGCTGCTTCACAAAGTCTAGTTTGTAGAAACAACTCTATAAAGAAACTCATTATGTTTCCTAGGCACCCTGCTAAGGTGATCTAATCCAAGGAGACAACTTAGGGATCTAGAGGAATTGATACACTGATCAACACTTTGGTAAATCATACAAAAATAGTATTTCTTATAATCCAGTTACAAGAACTGAGTGGTTGAGAAAAGTCAAGGTTATCATCTCTGCCATGAACCTAAAGTACGGATAGTCGATCCTGTCAATTAAGACCAATCAGCTTGTGAGGGTGCCTGGGTGACTCAGTAAGTAGAGTGTCCGACTTTGGCTCAGGTCATGATCTAACAGTTTGTGAGTTCAAGCCTCACATCAGGGTCTGTGCTGTCAGCATGGAGCCTGCTTCTGATTCTCTGTCCTTCCCTCTCTCTTTGCCCTTCCCCACTCATGTGCACACATGCGTGTTCTCCCTCAAAAAATAAATCAATAAATAAAGTTAAAAAAAGACAATCAACCTTTGTTAATCAACCAATGAAAAAAAGGCTGATAGTTTCTTATGAAGGCTTGATCACAGACCAAAATCTTGACTGGAACACTCACCTAACCCTTGCTGAGAGCCATGCTAGTCTGAAGGAGTAATCTAAATCAAAGCCAAGATAAACACAGTTAAAACCTAAAGATATCCTGGCATGCAGCATGCCCATAATACCCTACTATGGAATTTTTAAACTACCTGTTTCAAAGTGCCCTAAATTAAAAAAAAACAACAACAACCCTATAATACACTCAGAATATGTAAATTTTTGAGAGTGAGTGCACACAGAGAGGCAGAGAGAGAGGAACACAGAGAGAGAATCTTAAGCAGACTCCACAACAGCACAGAGAGTAACGAAGGGCTCGATCTCTTGACCCTGAGATCATGACCTGAGCCAAAATCAAGAGTCAGACACCTAACCAACAGAGCCACCCAGGCATCCCCAGAATATGTAATACTGAGCAGTGTAAATTTACTTTAAAAACATACCTCACGGGGCGCCTGGGTGGCTCAGTCGGTTGGGCGGCTGACTTCGGCTCAGGTCATGATCTCACAGTTTGTGGGTTCTAGCCCCGCGTCGGGCTCTGTGTTGATCGCTAGCTCTGAGCCTGGAGCCTGTTTCAGATTCTGTGTCTCCCTCTCTCTCTGACCCTCCCCTGCTCACACTGCCTGCCTCTCTCTCTCTCTCTCTCAGAGATTAAAAAAAAATTTTTTTTAATTTAAAAAATATATACCTCAGTGGTAACTAAATGAAATAATCCACTCTAACGGATTGTTAAAATGGGTGGAAACCATCTACCAAAATTAAAGTTGTGCATTTTTACAGTAGTGATGCTGTTGTTTTTACCAGTAATTAGATAGTAAGAGCTGTTATCTGAGATGATTCTTTCTGACAGTTAAAATTTTAACATATAGGAATACTAACTTTCCCGCTCTCCATAGGAGTAGCATGCATCTAACTCCTAAGAAGTGGTGACAAAGTGGTAATAATCATTACTGCAAGTTAAACAGGCAGAAAAAATAACCAAAATATGCCCTAGTCTCTCCCATTTCAAAAATATCATCTGATTTGTCAAGATTCCGGTAATAAAATATGTCACTTGTGATGGTGTTAAGGTAATGACAACAAAATCGTATACTGAGTTCCTCTCCACGAAGTCTCTGATGGTTGTGTGAACAGTAATGTTTACATAAATACAGAAGTGATAACAATGGCTATAAATAGTTATTTTCAAGTGTGACAGCACGAAGGAGCAGAGAAGGCTCCTACTTGGTCGGAGAGCTTCTGGAAGGTAATTTAGATAACAGATCCCCTGTTTCCTTTCAGAAGAATGCTGTAGCTTAGATGTTTCTCCTAACAGGCTCCACTGTACTTTCAATAAGACAGTCCCTGTTTTGATGAGAAACCTATTCTTTTCCTCCCTCCACTATACCCCCTCAAAAGGGAAGACAAATACTAGTTTGGTAACAAACAGCATTTAAGATTGTTAACCAGAGACGGAAATGATTATCAGGCTGGTATATTTTATGCAGAGTAAAGAACTGCTACTGGGGACTGACTGCTTTAATATTTGCTGTGCAAGTATGGCCCACCAAGCTGCAGGCTTCCTCCTTCCCCCAGCAGACACCTCCCTTGAAAGACTGTTCATCAACCAAATTCCCAAGAGACTCTGGAACATAACAGGATACAGCCAGCACAGATGAGAAAGAAAGGCTCCATCATTACTGATTACATACATCTATATAAAGAAAAGGCCCAATGAACTCTTCTTCCTCTGCCTACCCTTTTTGGTCTATAATTGAACTGCCTAAACTAATGTGCAGATAATTTTTCTACCTAATGTCAGATAGTACCTAGGGTCTTACTGACACTCAATAAATGGCATTATTAATAGTAATAATATATGCTACATAGTGTCAAGCACACAGAGCCCAATAAATCTTAAATGACAATAATGAAAGAATATGATTAGCTAATGAGTGATTATAAAATGCTTTGCAAATGTAAAGTGCTACACAGACATAACAATTATAAACCACTGTATTAAGAGCAACAGAAAGGAAATAAGGGAGAAAAGGAAGGAGACACTTAAATGAGGACAACTCGTAGCTGAGTTTGAGCCCCGGCCAGTTAGAACACTCACATTCCTCCAATGGTGACGGTGGCACACGTACGCTCTGAAAAGGCAGGCACCGTCTCTGTGGCTGGGCTGGCTGGTCTAATGTAGTCCACAGTCACATTGACCTGAAAATAGAGAAGCAAGGGAGTTAAGGTTGAGAGTGCAACACAGCTCACTAGCAGCCACGTATACCTACCCAGTTGTCAAGGATCACCTCATCTGGTTTTTCTGGGATTAAATTTTAAAAAGCAACAATTAAAAGATAGTTGACCCACAAGCTGGGAGAAAATATCTGCAAAAGCCTTTATCTGACAGGATTGTGAAACAAGATATGCAAGGAAGTCTTAAAACTCAACAGTGAGGAAATGAATACCCTGATTTAAGAATGGGCCTAAGCCCTGGACATCTCACCAAAGAAGACCTTCAGAAGGCAATGATGCTCTACAACACCTATCACTGGGGGAATGCAAATCACAACACTAACGAGCTACGGCTACATTAGGACTGCCAAAACCTGGACACTGACAAGTCCTGGTGGTGCGCACGTGGAGCAGCAGAAATTCTCATTCATGGTTAGTGGGAATGCGAACAGTAAGGCTACTTTGAAAGGCAGTTTGGTGGTTTCTTAAAAAACTAAACATATTTTACCATATGTTCCAACAATCACGTGCCTTGGCATTTATCCGTAGAAGCTGCAACTTATGTCTATGCAAAAACCTGAATAAGTATGTTTATAGCATCTTTACTCATAACTACTAAAATCTGGAAACAACTAAGGTATCCTTCAGTAGATGAATATATAAATAAACTGTGGTACATCCAGATAAAGGAGTATCATTCAGCACTAAAAAGAAAGGGGTGATCATGGTATGAAAAGACATAGTGGAATCTTTGTGACATTCTGAAAAAGGCAAAATGATAAAGACAGTGAGATCAGCAGTTGCCAGGGGATAGAGGGAAGAAACAGGGAAAAACAGGAAAAGCATACGGGGATTTTTAGGGCAGGGAAACTATTCTGCATCATACAATAACAATGGATTCATACCATTATATGTTTTTTCAAAATCCACAGAACATGGAATACCAAGAGTGAACCCTAATGTTAAAATACAGTCTGTAGGTGACGATGTTATCAATGTAGGCTCATCAGTTATAACAAATGTACCACTCTGGTGGGGGACACCGATAGTGGGGAAGGCTGTGTAGAGGTAGGGGTATATGGGAACTCTGTACTTTTTTTTTGCCATGAACTTAAAACTGCTCTAAGAATTTAAAAAAAAAAAAATGGTTGATACCAAAAGAGAAAGTCAAATAGTGAAACATTTAAGGTCTCACGCTTACACTTGATAGAGAAGAGAATGGCAATATTCCTGCAGGATTCCTAGATAACATTATGTAAAGCAGTTCTTTAACCTCTTCAACACCCCTGATGATCTCCTGTTTAAAAATATGAATGTCTCGACACAAAAACTGCACATAATTTCAGTCTACTATACCTACTCTGGAACCAAGTTAAGGAACATTAAGGAGAGCAAACAAGATGACAATCACAAGGCCGCTTGGAACTGGTATCACTGTATGGAAATAAAATGACACTGCTAACTACACTCAGTACCAACAAGAGCTGCAGTTAGGAAGTTTTGAGGAAATAAAAGGCTTGAAGGAACTAGAAGAACTTTTTACATTCTGAAGAAAATATATGTATATAAACTATATGCATAGTTTAGGGTGGCCCCACATTCCATCCAACACCTCCACCTTTTGCCAGGCACACCAACAGGGACCTAGGCGTGCCGGTGGAGGCAGGTGCAGAAGGCAAGGACAATGGCTTTGGGGAAGCAAAAATATGCTGCTATCAACTCCATGGTGGATTAGATCCAAGTTCTATCTGGACTACCTGAAGGAGAAGAACCACTTCCATAGCTGCCTCCAGAAGCTACATGAGTCCATCTGGCAGACATGCCCTAAGTTCCGTAAGCAGCTTGGGTAGTCTCCTAGCAATGGCAGTCCCTAGGCTCTGGGAGCCCCCAACCAAACCCGGCCCTGCCTCCTTGGCCTGGGCACTCACCACCTGGCTTAGATAGTTTTTTAAGGGCTGGCCTTCAGCCCGCCTACTGGGTCAGCCTGCCTGGGCCAACCCCTACCCCCTGACATCCCTTCCTGGGGTCAGTTGTGGGCTTGCTACCCACATGCGTTGCCTGCCTGCACAATTCGGGGCGTTCCCCACTCTGCCCAGTCCAGGTCTTGAGCATCCTCATTAAATGGGTCTTCAACACCAAAAAACGAACAAACACAGCAAACAGGTTAGGAAAAAGTTCTTTAATCCAAATATACAATATATGGATCGGACATCCTGAACAAGTGTGTGGTATCCTTTAACAAATATTCAGGGTCTGTTTTTAGAGAACTAAGGTATATACCTGGTTTTGGCCATGGCCAAGGTTTATACATCTGCACTGAAAATACACTGGCTCAAACATCCTGAAGGCATCCTCACAGTCAGAAAGTCCAGAATCTTGTTTTCTAAACATGTCTTTAGTTCCCACTGATCCACTTGAAGACAGCATATTGCACAGACCTCAAGTTCAGCTCAGTGCTGGTGAGCACCATTAAAATCCTTTCAATCTGTCTGTTCCTCAAAAACTCATTTTAAAAGTGAATACGGAAATTTTGAAAAGGACAGCTGCCTCAAAATTCGGACTGTCAGATCACTCACTTGAATGCTCCATCTAATAACAGTTTAAAAGCAACAGGAAGCCCTACTGGAGAGAAAGCCAATTAAGGACTGAAGGTAAGGTAAATCTTTCTTATGAGAAGTGCTGTCATAACACAACAACAGAGACAAGAAGAAGATACATAGAAGACTCCTGAAGTCAGTTGTATACACTGGAATTACGTCTAGGTCTCATCAACTTGTCTAAAGCTAAGAAGATGGGTAAATGTGAGGGATATGATCAGATGGGGGGGGGCGGGGAAGGAGGGGGATGGGTTTTAACTAGTACCTCCAACAAAGAGGTTTTAATAGTTTGCCTGTATGCAGCTGGTGAGAGTTAATACAGGCCAAGGATGGGACAAGGAACGAGAGGGGCTACAAAAAACTTCATCCAGAAGGCCATGTGAATAATGCCGGTGCTGATGGGGGGAGGGGGGATGGTAATAATAAACAAAAATGAACACCTGACCACCGTTCGGTTCAGAAGGCCAAAAGGCACCCTATCCCAAAATTGTCTTTCAGGAAAATACGTGGGAAGACAAAACAAAACTTTAATCCTCAATAACCTAAAGAATCAATAAATATATTCATCTCCCAATTTTTTCCTTTATCTAGAAAAAGAACTGAAAATAAGAGATTAAAGAGCTCATTGGGGAGGCAACATTATTAAAGTAAATCTCAAGTACAAATGAGGCCCTGAGAATAGCCCACAGCCAAGCCACACACCTGCAGGCAGCAATGACAAACCAAGATTTAAAGTCAATGTGTAATTAGCATTTATGTCCCTCTCCTGTGGATACTGAGATCTGTTTCTCTACCTTAGAGCCATCTCTAGATACTCATCACTGACTTGTCAATCACTTGAAAAAGAGCCACAGTTTAAACAGTTTCAATTAAAATTGTAAATCTTAGCAAGGTCTTTGACTGATAAAAGATAACCTGAGTTTTGTGCTTGTGGGTTGGAATGCAGGAGTTAAAAAGTATGCAGACAGTTTCCTCATTTTTCAAACAAAGGTACTCCTGGAATGTTTAGTATACAAGTATTTTAAACCTGTATGTAACACAAACACAGGGCCTGATCTCTGATCTCTCTTTACAGCAATGACCCCACGGAGCCCTAGGCTCTTGCTTGATTCTCTTGTAAAAGAACCTCATCCCATCTTTGGGTCTCCCTTTTTCTCTTGGAAAATTAAAGCACTAGGTTAGAACTCTAGAGTATCACTCAACTCTAGAATTTCAAAACATAACTTAGCCAGATATGGTGTATGATACAGTGTTTTCCTTACCTTTACTTTATTACAGTAAACTGGAACACACAGATTGTAAGCTCCAGGAGAAGGCAGGCCACGCCTTTTACTAAAACTGTTGTCACAGGGCCTGAACAGTGGCTGGAGGGTATACAGTAAACAAACATTTATTGCATGAATGGATATATGTAGTCAGGAGCCCTTTCAGACATAAAATTCTAAAGGACACCTTTAAAATGAGAAGGTTCAGTTTTGAGGACCACTTTGTCAAGTTTTTTAGTTTTCTGCTGTTTTATATAACAAAAACGTTTTTATTTAAAACACTGGGGATAAATGGGGCGCCTGGGTGGCTCAGTCGCTTAAGTGTCTGACTTCGGCTCAAGTCATGATCTCATGTGGGTTTGAGCCCCGCATTGGGCTCTGTGCTGACAACTCAGAGCCTGGGGTCTGCTTTGGATTCTGTGTCTCCCGGCCTCTGCTCCTTCCTCCCTCTTGCTCTCTCTCTCTTGCTCTCTCTCTGTCATAAATAATAAACGTTAAAAAAAATTTTTAATAAAAAAATAAAACATGAAAGAGTATTTGAAATCAGGATGAAATTTTAATCACAGTCACTCATATAACAAGTTACATGTAAGCAAAATACATGTAGTTTCCCATATTATTAGTTTCTCAAAGATGTTTTCAAAGACTCATCCTTAGTCCATTAGATTATGGAATCTTCCTTTGAAAGGAATATCAAGGACCTTTCAGAAGAAGGAAGATGAAAACTTAGGACCAAATTTATATCACAATCTTATAAAGTATGGAAGTAATTTAGTTCAACAGAATAGCTTTGGGCCACACCTACAGAATTCTGAGGATCTATGGGTGGATATTTTTCATACATCTGATCTCTCAAAAAGTCAAACTACCAAAGAACTTCATAAGCCTTATGAAGGTGATGATAATGAAGCAACAAAGTGACAAATTCTGAACTATGTGTAAAGGATAAGGAAGGGAGAAAAAACAACTGCATATCCACAACATTTCCAGGTCACAGTTTGAGTTTAGTATTAATATAACTAGGGCTGTTATATAAGGCTATTTTGCATAATTACCATGTAATCCCACCCACTATTCCACACAGCCAATCATAAATTCACAAAGAGCTGTAATAAACACCCTGCCTCTGGAAATAAGCTGTTAAATGACCCATCACTCTCATGACAGAATTTCCAGGTGGTTATGAAAAGCTTCTATGAACCCCAGAAAAGACAGTATCATGATCTGGGCAAGTCCAGCTAATGTACCTGGGAGAGAAAGTAAGTAGAACAAACTATTTGACACAGCTTAAATCGGAGCATGGACTCTGGAGCCAGCAGGCTGCAAAGATTTGGTTCCCCGCAATTCTACATAAGAGCTGTGTGAATTAAGATAAGTTACCTAACTTCTCTGTGCTTCAGTTTAACATGGATAACTCTGCCTACCTCATAGTTACAGGAAGAAATGCATTAATATACACAAGGCATTTAGAACATGGCTGGACTCAGAGTAAGCTCTATACATCACTTATTTTTAGATAAATGCGTACTGATTTTCTTAGGAAAGCCTGGCACAAAGTAAGTGCTAAATAAGTGTATGTGAGATAAATAAATAAATACATGAATACATACATATATGCATAAATAAGATGCGTGTTGACTGAAATAATTAGACTACTGAAATCATTAGGTAGAAAGACTCAATTAAATATACTTTTCTCCTTAAGGAGCCACAGCAAACAAGAATATGTACTTCATACATATTCATCCCAACTTAGAGATGAGTAGGGCTTATTTTAAAGAATGATACACTATTTAGTATTTATTTACACATTTTCCAGATTAATTTTGCAGGTACCAGTTACTGGAGATTTTATTTACCAAAGATAATTAAAGCAGAGTGTGGGGAATAATCTCAATTAATTAATAGGTTAACTAGAAGTATTTTGAGAAGATACTCCTTGCCTTACTAAATTAGGAAGACAATGAACAAAGAGATCAAGTCTCCCTTTACTCTGGATAAAACAGGACCTTCCACAATGCTCATCAATATTTATATATTCTTACTCTTTTTTCCCCTGCTAAAATCCACCTTATGTATTTATTGTAAAAATATGATATACATATATTTTTAATTTTGAAACAAATTTCAATTACCCATTCAGCCCAATATAGGATGAGCTTCAAAACAAATTGCCAAGGAGTCTCTAAGTCCTGCTTCTGGGCATGCTCTCAGAGTACCACAACCCCTCCTCCCCGGCCCAACCCCGTAGCCAAGCTAGCTACTCAGATCCAAGCGCTTGCAGAGCCACTCAACGCTTATAAGAGAGGACGTCAAACTGACCTCATCCTAGACAGCACAGGGTCACAAAAACACAGTGAGTCACAAATATGAGCAACATATACACATTCACATTTCCTAGTTAGCAACATTAAAAGAAAGGAAGAACAGATGAAATTACTTTTAGTATTTATTTAAATAAACTACAAAACATCCTATCAACAAATAACCAATATGAAAAAGATATTGATATTATTCTCTTTCTTTGATATGAAGTCTTTGGAATCTGCTGTGTACTTTGCAGGGCCAGTACATCTCAATCTGGACCAGGCACATTCAAGTGCTCAAGAGCCACCCATGGCTCTAAGTCACCACACTGGACTGTGCGAGCCTACACTCTTATGGCACAACAGTCTTAATGAGGCTAAGGCCTCATTCCTCTATATTAGATGATCCTACCTTCTGTGATTCTTTCTCAATTTTCTTCTGTGAACTTCTATTATCTTATATTTTATGAATCCCTGTAAACACTCTTAAACCAAAGTTGAACAAACATGGATGAAAAACCAGGTATAAAAATAAAATGTTCATCCTTCATTTTCTTTAGAAAGCTTTAGAATTTTCAGTTCCTAAAAACAATTCAGGTAGGAGAATAAATTTGTACAAAGGGAAAAAAATTCCTTTAATTTATGACTATTATTGTAAATATACCCTGTTCTGCATATGATCAGTGTACTTTTCAGTAACTTCTACCGATTCAATGGCTGAATTTTATCTATCCTTGATTTGCTGACATAATTCTAGAATTCTCTACCTTAAGAGGCTGGAATTTATTCTAATGGATGGATGGTGTCTAGAAACTCAGGTCAAGGAAATAATCTACTTTTGTGATAAGTATTTCTACTGAGTACTGATAACTAGAAAGAAAATGATCAGTTGGTAGATGCAGAATATTTATTTTTATAACAACAATAAAAAAGCTGAAATTTAGGTCTCATTAGGACATCACTGAGTTCTGCTATCTCTTAAAACAATTTTTACAAAAGGCCAAAGTGGGGAACTTAAACAATTTTACAGATATATTGACAAAAAATTACACAACTATACTTCAAAGATAAGGAAACAAACCCTCCCTTCTTACCTCTCCCATCCAGCCTAGATGTGCTGTGGAACAACCCCCATTTGAAATCACTGTAATCAGGTGTTAAGGCTGGTTGTTTATTCATATATTTATGTGGCTCTCCTCCATCTACGATACAATCATCCTTCCCAACTCCCTCCCCCCCCGCCCCCCCGCCCCAGCCACACCCAGAGTCAGAACTATTCTGAGCATATTCCATTTTCATCAATGGAATGTTAACCTACAGTGCTTACAAACGTGTGTAAGCACGGAGTTGAGGAGCATTCTTATTTGATGTATTTCTGACAAAATGAACTCCTTACCCCCTACCACCCTGCTGGATGGGCAGATGCTTTTATCTATTTGAGAGGAGAGGCAGAAATCCAGCTTAATACAGGGCCTGTGAAGACACTGACAGTCTCTCCCAACATCAGGCATTCACTTAAGTGGACATCACTGCTTCCTGATAAACATTCAGGGGCAAATATTTAATTAAAAGCATACACAGGCAGGAGATCCATATGTACAAGTGAAAACAATGTATATAAGGACCCAACAAAGACTGGCAAAGATTTCTAGAAGTAGTGATAACAACTTGACAACCATAATATTAAAATGGTCTCAAAATATTCCTTAGTTTATGTATGAGGTAAATAATGGGCACATATAAAAATCAGAAAAATACAGTTTTGACAGCTGAACATATTTCAAGTAAAACTGATTAAGGTTCACAGAGAAAAACAAAGAGATGACTATATGAAAATAACCTCACAGCTGCTACTATTTTCATTAATCCTCTGAATCTTCAGTCCTTACAAGTATGCAATATACGTAAAAAGTGTAATCTGTGTTTGCACAGACGTTCTATCACCTTAATGATTACCATATCATGGTATAACTCATCCCAATACCTAACTGTAATGCCACAGTATCCCTCACAAAGAACGCTAGGGCCCCAGAAGCAATACTAGGAACTGAACCTTGTGTTTCCACATGGCTCTTCTTACTCCTCATCAGAGCTACCATCTCCCACTGCTTTCATCTAAAGGATGGAAGTTGTGTGAGGGTCTTTTTTCTCCCCTGAACAAGTGTCAATCACAGGCATCTGTGTCCAAAATTTCCAAGGTTAGCAGTAGTCAGGGGAAATTAAGTAATTTTGTCCAGAATTCTCCCTGGAGTACTTCCAACCACACAAGCAGCACAAATATACACAGATATGTATGCCTTTGTGTAGAATACACACAGTGTCACTCAGTCTTTAAAACAACAGCAGTTAATAAAACCGAGAGGCTCAGGCATATGAAGAAAGAGGATTTGCTTAATGGCATCTGAGAAGAATTACTGGGGGAAAAGAGGATATTATTAAGACATGGATAAAAACAAAAGGTTACATTTTCTCTGCAAATATATGCCAGTCAGTGAAGAAAATGTCTCCACTCACCAAAAGGCCAAACTGGAGAACCTAAGCAATAAAAGTGAAGGCTAACATATTCACTCTGTCAAGACTTCCAATAAATCCCTATTGCTCTGAGGCTGCGTGTTGCTTGGGTGAACAAAGCCAGTATAGAAAAGCCATCCTGCATTCACTACAGTTCAAAGCACACCCATTTCTCCAGCATACCCATGAGTTGGCATTTAGGAATCACTCAGACAAAGGGAAGATATATTCAGGTAAATTAACTAAAGGCCGAAGTTAGAATGGTGAATTGGACTAAAAGAAGTTAGTCTCATGACCTCCAAGAAGAATTATGAAGAAAAATATAATTCTTAAGGAGTGCCCACCAATGGCACAAAGAAAGGCTGCCAAAAGATACAGCTCTTCTGTATTAATATAAATTATTCTTGGTTTTGATGCCAGGAAAAGATTCCAAGGTAGACAGGTGTTAACATTCTAGGCCTTTTTCCTTTAGACACACCACCGTCTCCCTGTACTTCAGAGAGAAAATAGAGGCCTACTAAATGAAATGAAGTTCTTTGATCAAAGCCACAGCGTGCACAGAGCAGTAACACCTAAGGTCAATGCCTGAAACTACACACAGAGTGATCAGAGACCATCCTGCATTGCGTCTGTGTCCACCTCCAAATTCAAGTCTCTTGATTTGTATGTAGCCACTGTTAAAAAAAAGTTTACATGCACACAGCCAACTCCCCAGCCCACAAACACAAATACATATTTAAAAAACAGATGAATATAACAATGGATGATAAACTTAGATTAAATGTGTCATTTGCATACCTGACAGCCTAAATTCGTGAAGCTAAGCTCCAGGCAGCTGGATAGACAAACCTTTTCCAAGATTTCTAATTTTCCAGTCTCCACTGCTAAGTTATCAGAGACACAAAGCAGAACTACTGCTCAGGTGCCTCAAAAAATTAAAACCAGAATCACCATAAGAACCAGCATTTCTACTTCTGGGTATATTCAATAGAAAAGAGTTGAAAGCAGGGTCTCAGAGATATTTCTATCCCATGTTCACAGCAGCATTCCTCACAATAACCAAAAAGTGGAGGCAACCAAAATGTCCACTGATGGCTGAATGGATAAAAGAAATATGGTATATACATACAATGGGATATTATTCAGCCTTAAAAAGGAACGGAATTCCGACACATGCTATTACTACTTGGAGGAACCCCCAAAGACATTATACTAAGTGAAAAAAGCCAATCACAAAAAGAAATACTGTATGGTTCCATTTAAATGGGATGTGTAGAATAATCAAACTCCAAGAAACAAAGCAGACTGGTGGTTCCTAGGGTCAAGAAGGAGAAGGAGATGAGGAAGTGTTGTTAAATAGGTACACAGTCTCAGTTTTTCATGATGAGGAAGGTTCTGGAGTTTAGTAGTGTTGAGATTGTCATGCAACCAAACAGTACACTTAAAAATGGTTGCAATGATAATTTTTTTGTAATGTGCATTTTACCACAATTAAATGTGTATGGGGCGGGGTGGGGTGGGGTGAAGGGCAGCTTAGGATTTTCTACCCAAACACATTCCATTAGGCAATCAATAACTTAGCAGCACAAGCCAGGCAAAGGTCAGACAACTCTTATCTCAGACCTAGCTAACTCCAGAATCTTACAACACATTCCCAGAAAACAGATGTTTAGCCAATGGCAATAATAATGAGAAGTTCTGTCCAATAATCCATTAAAATAAAGGAGAAGTCTCAGGTAGTCATGGAGGACAAATTATTCCACGCTTCTTAGGACATAAAATACCTTCACATATTTTTCTACTTTCTAAAAAGAAGAGCCAATTCAAGCTGCGTGTCTAGGTACCACACGTCTAACTAAATGTCACCTGCTTCACCATTTCTCAGAGGGAGTCACAGAGTAAGAGTAATCTGCAGCTCACTGACCTCCTATAAAATTGTCAAATAATTTTGGACGTGTTGTGCTTGGACACATTTCCTCCAAGAGGAATAGACCTCCCTAGGAAAACAGGTGTAGATCTAGACTTTTCAGGGAATTTTCAATGTGCCCCACCACAATTTTTCCACCTGTCTAGTTCACCATTAGTTGACTCTAATCACTATTACCAACACTTTTGTCTAATGAGCCTTCAATTTTCATGTGCTTCACTAAACGGTATTTTCCCACTGTTGGCAGAAACCTAAATTGGTATATCACATCTTTGGAGGTCAAAGTGACAACTGTATTAACTCATATTATGGAGATGTCCTTTGACCCAGCAATTCCACTTTTAGAAATTTAGTCTACAGTAACAAAGATGTATATACAAGCGCTCTGTCCTTTACATTCATGGTACTTTAGCATACTTACAAGTTATGATCTAACCCTCATAGCAGCCCATTAGTTCCAAGTTGGTAGTGGTCATGGCTATTTTTCCCATTAGTATATTACCAGCACTTCTCAATAAATTTTCTATAGCTGTTGGAAACAAGGGAGATCTACATATTCTGCTTTAAAACATGGCTAAATAAAAAAGCAAATGCTCAATGGCACATATAATCCAATCCTATTTGGGAGAATTCAAGACACAGACAACAGAATCTGGAGGAATATACCTAACAAAGGTACAATTATAGGGTACTTTCAGTTTTTCACACCACAAATTTCTAAGATTCAAATTTGTAAGGTACATTTGGAAGAGAAAACAGTATATTAAACTTAAGAAAACAATAAAATACATAAAAGAAAATATGTACCTTTATGAACAGCAACAATAAACAACAAACTGGCCTGCTCACAACCAGACACTTCAATGCTGAATATCTATTACATCACACTAGTTCCCAGGCTGAGGCTAGAGTCACCATTTGGTAGTGTCTGCCAACCAATAAGAATTATGCAGGGCAAGCTACACACTATTAGAAGGACACAATCAGGAGGGCTTCCGGGTGCCCAGCGGTGTACTGTTTCCATGGCAGGTGGGCATCACTATCTGCAAATGAACTGCCAATCTCACTGTGAGCTGGTAATGATGCTGCCGCCACCACCTGCCTGCCATATGTCTTCTCTACTTGTCATGTAACAAGGAACTACATTTTGGCATGCTGATTAGTGACAAGTCTGATACTACTGGTTTATATTATACCTAGTTGCCGCCCTTCATATAGCTAGGAATAGTGGATGAAAGATACAAAGTAGTACTCTGCCAACAGACCATTCACTAAGCCCCAGTATTCTCCAAAAGGCTAACCTGCTATTCTTTCTTTAGTTCTAAGGCCAAGAGCTACTAATGCCTGAAGGGCTATGCCCCATCCCCAATTCATGTCCTAATTCTGTTTCCCACTGGTAAAGCAGACAAGGAGCACAGACTTCCCACTGCAACAAACTGAGTTCATTCCCTAAATCATCACAGTATGGTCAATAAAAACTGATGTCAACCCATGGGGTTTCCTGTTTTAGTATAATGTTTTGCACAGATTAGCGAAGGCTGTGACATCATGGGCCAAGAATTGGTGGTAATGGAACACTGTCTCATAGCAGCAAAAACCTTGAAGATAATAAAATATGGTAAAATGTGTTTCGATACCAATAAAACTGCCTCTAGTCTCTGCCACATTATATCTCTACCTCCTACATTCATGTCTATATCTAACAGAAAATCTCAAAGTATAAAGCCTTGTTATCTACACTGAGTAACTAGTAACTAGTTTCCAAAATGAGAGCCAGAGATTTTCAAAACTAAGTTTAGATAAAAGAGAGTGAACATACCAAAATGAGGGGCGCCTGGGTGGCTCAGTCAGTTAAGCATCCGACTTCAGCTCGGGTCATGATCTCATGGTTNAGAGAGAGAGAGTGAACATACCAAAATGAATGGTATCAATCACAGGTTAACCAAATGTCCAATTTAAAGGTGATTATTCAACAGCACTTTGTGAATTACCAACTCATTGCACAAATATATATTTCCATTAATGAGGGAACTCCTCATACATACATTTCAGCTGCCTACCTTACCATCTACTACTTAACTCACTGTATAAAATGCCAGCCAGCAATAGCATCAAGAAACAAATACTAAGTGCTCCTTGCCATTTATTCATCAGCCATTCCACCAATATGCAGATGTACCTTTTCTTCTTTGAGGTAGTATACTGATGTAGTGGGTTTTGGTATATTCACAACACTATACAACCATCACCATTATCTAATTCCAGAACACTTTCATCACCAAAAAAGAAACCCTTTATTCATTAAGCAGTCACTCCCCATTCACTCCTTTCCCTAGCTCCTAGGAACCAGTAATCTACTGCCTCCTTGGGTTTGCCTTTTCTGGACACTTCATATAAATGGAAATGTACACTAAGTGGTCTTTTGTGTCTTACTTCTTTCACATGGTTTAATGCTTTTAATGATCATCCAGGTTGTTCTGTATGTCAGTACTTGATGTCCTTTTATAGCAGAGTAGATGTACTGTGTGTGTATACCTATTTTGCTTGTCCATGAAGATACACATTTGAGATTGCAGACATAAAAACAGAAAGTGAATTGAGAACCACTCTAATAAGATTTTTTTATAATAGCAATAATCGTAGTTTTTATAATACCATGAAATGCCTTGAGAATCAGTTGAGAAACCAACTGATGGCATAAGCATAAGACTTATCATTAACAAACACAACTAAAGCATCAGAATCAAATCATATAAGAGAACTATTTAATCTCCTAATCCACACACTTCAGAGAAACTCAACCAAATCCATCTTTTTAGAAAGCCACTCTTTTGTTAGGGCACTTAAGTGGCTCAGTCAGTTTAATGCCTCACTCTTGATATCAGTAACTTCATCTGTATAAGTTACTTTTTTGAAAATGATTAAGATTTATATTATATAAAGATTTCATTTTTAAATTCTAACACCTAATTAGCTGATTGGACTTTTAAGGGATAAAGTAAATGAATGCCATTTAAAATCAGAATGAAAGGGGCCACAGTTATTCCCTAGGGCAAACTCATACCACTATACAAGAGAAAGCAGATTCAGTGGACTTATGTGAATTCCCCACATTTGAGCAGCAATCCAGTGCAAGAGTTACGACTAGATCCTAAACATCAGAGCAAATAAAATCTGAAAGTATAAGAACAGTAATCCACAGTAAAATGAAGTCATTTCAGTAAATTTAGTCTTATGTGCCTAGAGAGAATTATAGTCTAGGATGGCTTGCCCAAAAATTTTCAAGTCTGAGTCATCTAAGAAGTTGCTTTTAAAATAAATGGATGATATAATGCAGGTGGATGAAGGATGATATAATGCAGGTTCATGAGATGGCTAAGAGACTTTGGCCTCCAACTTCTGTTATTGACTCTAGCTCCTCCAATACTACCTATTTATAGCTATCCCCACCAATCCATAAGAAGCAAATAAAAAATAAAACTACAAGGAGATTATTTTGTTGCTATGCTGTTTTCAAATGATGAAGAGGATAATGGAAGGTCAAAGAATTAAGCAAGGTTAAAAGAAATGAAAGGAAAAAGGGAATAAAATTAAGTTTACCATTAGAGAATTAAATCTCAGGATTTTAATACAAGGCTGGATTTTTTTTTTTTAAATGTTTTATTTATTTCTAGGAGAGAGAGAGAGAGAGACAGCGTGAGCAGGGGAGGGTCAGAGAGAGAGGGAGACACAGAATCTGAAGCAGGCTCCAGGCTCTGAGCTGGCAGTCAGCACAGAGCCCGACGCGGGGCTCGAACCCACGAACCGTGAGATCATGTCCTAAGCGAAAGTCGGACGCTTAACCCACTAAGCCACCCAGGCGCCCCCAAGGCTGACTTTCTGAATAAGATAAAATGTACAGCACTAAAGGGGTGGTAAGCTATTACACTTCTTAAATGACCAAATCTTATCTTTAAAAAAAAAAAAAAAAGTACTTAACACCATGAATTAACAAAACGGAATAAGTCTTTTAAACTTTAGATCCTCCCAGATGAAGAAGTCTGTGAATCTGTAAGCTCAGTCAATCTATTTAATTCTACCATACAACTGATGTATTTATTAAAACATAAAATGAAATCATACTGTCATAGGTAAAAAATTAAAAAATTAAGATGAACAAATTGGTGTAATAAATTATCATACAATCATGGAATAAAATGACAGTCATTGAAATTATTACATTAGAAGTTCATTGAAGGATGTGGGGAGATGTTCTGGTTACACCGTAACTTGAAAAAAAATCAGGCCATATAAATGATTCCAGTAGAAACAGAAGTTAAAGAAAAAAAATACCCCAAAATGTTAACAGTAATTTGAAATGATTTTATTTTTCCTTCATACTTCCCAAATTTATAATGAACATATACTGCTTTTATAATGAGGAAAAAAAATAATCATAGAAGAAAAATAAGAGATCATCAGAGTTAAAGGATAATCTAAGGTATTATCAGTGAAATTCCTGAAAAGCAGTAACCTGTGTGTCACTGATAACAGGGGAGACTAAATTCCCTGTCTCTATGTAGGTTTTCACAAGGCTTGCAATCAACTGACCAATTTTGATTCAGCTCTCATATGTTCCTGCCTCCTTATTTTCAAAAATAACTTACACATCAATGGTAAGTATACAATATTCCTCCCAAACACAGATTTAAAAAATCTGGCAAATCACAATCGAAGATGGAAATCACTGGGGTTATTCACAAAAAAGTTCAAGTTACAAGTCTGCAAAGCTTTCAAAGTTGAGAACTAAAGGAGCAGGATGATAAATAGTAGCAAAACATCAGAACTACCCAAAATGAAGTCACTCCATTCCTCAATCCATTTTTTTTAACGCAAACTTAAAATATATAAAAAATGGGACTGCATAAGGGGATTTCTATCTCTGGAAATTGCAAAGGAATCCTTCCTCTTTTCCTAGCAGTGGGAATGCTAGCGCTACCACAGGGACGACATAAACAGATGAAGTGATTAACACAGAGAAAATGAATGAAATCGGAATTCACATTCTAGGCTATCTAACCAAAGGGAATCAATCCCAAACCCAAGTTGGTGTAGTCCTTGAAATAGGCTTATGAAGTTTCAGATGACATAAAGGCAATCACAGAGGTGGCCCGGGACACTTGTTCTGTGTCCAGTGCCCAAGGAGAGAAACAGATTTAATTACATGAGGGAATGTAGCTTAGATGTTTATAAAAACAAAAAAAACCTCACTACTTTCTTTAATGAAGGTTTCTTATAACTGCCTTTCTATGACAAATTCAAAGAAGTGGCAGATAATTTTTCTGCATTGATAAGTGACAATAGTGCTGTGGATATTTAGAAGATCTGGTCATTTATTTCGATCAAATTTTTGGTGAACATGCACTAAACTGTAAAAAAAGACACCATTTAGAATCAACGGAAATGAGAAAGTAACACTATGGAAAAACTACACTGTATCTGTATAACCAGTTTGCCTACATTAAAAACAAAACCAAACAAAATAAACAGCATTTGTACTTCATTTTCCTTACTTAGCACGAGGGTAAAACCTCAATTGCTTAAGTGTTGACTAAAGATATGAACAACCAAAAATCATCACTCTATAACACAAATCTCAACGACTCTCACTTAAAGTATCAGGTGTAGTACTTTAAACAAAATGTACTGCCTCTGGAATTAGAAACAAACTTACTTCACATTTAATGAGTGTCTGAAACTTCACATTTAATGAGTATCTGAATTAACTACTCTTCAACTTAACAGTCCAGCTTTTAAAAGTAAAAGTGTCAAGTCTGCAAATAAAAAATGTTTTGAAATGCTGAATTAATTAATTCAGCTATCCAACATTTATTTCTAAGGATCAAACAGTATGGTTGGATAGGTAGGTTTAGAAGGAGACTCCTCAATTTTGAGCTTCAAGTTTGGGATTTCAGAAAGAAGGGGATGGAGGAATTGCTGGATGGGACATACTTGGCTCTTTATTTCCCTTCCTTTGGGGTCACAGTAAATTAAATTCTCATCAGATCTCCTGCCAGTTCCCATGGGAACTCTACCAGGCTGTGAAAAACATACCAGAATTCTGAGAAAAGAAGGAAACAGCATGTAAAGTCCTCTCCAAGCTCTTCCTTACCCACGCCCACTCCCACTTCCTCTCTGAGGCACCCGAGTCAGGGCCAACTCAAGTCAAGGGCCAAAGAGCACCTGGGAATCAAAAAAACAATCTTAAGAAGCAGGAAGCAATAGATTTTAAACTTGTTAGACTGGTTTTGAAGGCAACAGGGCCTAAGGAAAAAAGACTGCTGGTTACTGTTTCCTCATAAGAATTCACTCTCTATTCCTCCCCACTCTCACAAGTGCTGCCTTTTCAGTTGCCCCTCTCTCTAGCTCTCAGTCAACCTTATCAAGACAGAGAATAGAACCAGTTCGTTTTGGTCATCATATTATATACTGCTCCCTGTTGTTAATTTTCCTAAGCCCTGACTCAGTAGTTTGCAATTATCGATTGAGTTTTCATGATATGCCAAGCACTGCACTAAATGCTTAACATATATTACCTCACTTAATACTCACGTCAGGCCCGTGTTAGGTAATGCTACCCCAGAGATTCAAACCCATGTCTGCTTGGTTCCAAAGTCCACATGCTAAACCACTACAAATAGCCAACATTAGGATATTGATTAAACATTCACTTGATATTAAATGATTAAAGTATCTCATGAAGAAGCCTAATGACACAGGGAAACCATCATAATGAAGGTTACAAAACAGTGAGTACCATATAATTAGAAGCTAAGTTGAAAATTATGCAAATACCCAAATATATAAAAAGAAGATTGGAATATATACACTCAAGTATTAACAGATGCTACCCCTGGGCAGTAGTTTCCTTTTGCTTTAATTTCTCTTTTTTTAAATATATTTTGAGAATAGAACAATCAGTGTTGTTTTTGTGACTGACAAAATGGGGAGTTAATATTATTTGTAACATAACACCAAAACCAAAATACGGTATCATAACCAAAACAGAATGGACAATATCACCAATATTAGCAGATTTCATAATTATATTATCAAGTAGGAAAGTGATGGGTACATAGAAAACTAGGCTGAAATTTTATAGGAAGATTCTAAGCTTTCCCTAAATTGCGCAGATCAACAACAACCAGTTAGTCCTTTTAAGCATATAAATACAAATGCAAGGATAGGATTTTTGGTTATCTGTACAAAATTTTAACTGTATTTATGATGCTAGCATTTGTGTTACAAGGGAGAACAATATCCACCCACCCTCAAACATCTGCCTATGTGGGCCTAAAATATCTCTGGAAAACGAAGGAAGTAGTAATAATGGTGGTTTGAGAAGGTAAAACTGAATTGGCACAAGGGAGAAGGGAGCTCTCCCAACTGTATACCCTTTATTATCGTTTGAGTTTTGAATCAAATGAGACAAATTACCTACTCAAAATAATTAATATAAGAATTGAACATCTCATCAAAAAGAGAAAATTTTAAGTCAATGTTATTGGTTTCCTAGTAAATAAAAGTGTCTGAAAGATAAAAGATATGTTAACTAATTTAAATGTCTGCCTGTTTTATACAATAGTCTGTCAAAACATATCCTAGGTTTCTGTATTGGCTATCTTGCCAAATGACTTCAAAATGTCTATTTCAGCAAACGAAGCAACCAAAAGCATTTAGTTTCTTGATTTGACTATGAAAATCTTTAGGAGAAAATAAAAAAAGAATCACTACTTTATCCATATATGTACTTTCTAAAAATGTAATCTACATCTATTTTTTAAAAAAGTAAAGAACTCGTTATGTCAAATAAAATCACAGAAACATTTCAATTCTGTCTTCCTGGCTGTTTAAAAATTAAATTTAAAAAATCCTACAAAGAAAATTATCTTTGCCTTGTCATGGAAATCACACCAATGCTAAGAGCCATCTCCAAAGGGAAGAAGCAAGACCCAAAGCCATCAACCCTGTACTACTACTCATCACTCTGGACACACAGGATTTGGGAGGACAGGGATGATGACATGGAGTCAAGGAAGAAACAAACCAGAATGTGAATTTTAGGAAGCTAAGCCATGCAACAGGCTTCCCAAGGATTCTAAAGTCATTGGAATAGTTACTTTTTCGTAGTGGATACAATGTTTAAGCCCCTCACTGGTACTTGTACTTGGGGCAGCACCAAGCAGAGGTGTCATTAGAAGACTTAGCAAGGACACACATACCCTGGCCCATCAACTAGAAATGCTGCAGGAAGGGAAATCCAGACTAAAAAAAGTGACTGGCAATCGCTTCCTCATTCATGTTTTCCCTTTTCCCAGAATAGTAAGAAATGACAATTAAAGCACTCAAAAGTTTTAAATGTACAACAATTATTATCTAGCCTAGAAAATTTCGTGTTCTTCCAAGAGGACCCAAGCCCAAAGAGAAACTGGAACCACCAAGCAAACTAAGTGGACCTTGTTCAGAGAGAAGCAAATGCTCTATCAACTTTGGTACTGAATCAAGTCTCATACTGCTGAGAGGAAGAACAGAAACAAGAAAAAAATGACATTTAGCAAATCTCTTTTTTCCTCTTAAGGCCAGAAAGGTCCCAGGGATCCACTGCAACAGCCAAGTCAGACAGTATAGCAGATGGGGTGTGTATACTGGAAAACAAGAGCTACTACAGGCTGTGAATTTTGAAGTTGTTCGTGTTGAAGGTCTAGGCACCTTTGAGGAGGGGGGTGGAAAATGTAAGGCAGAGAAATGGAAGGGAAAAGGAAGAATAAACCAAGGGAGGAAGGAAAACCACAAGGAGGTTAAAGAGAGAAGCAAAGGAAGAAGAACTTTGTGTCTGTAAAAGGAGGGATAAAGAGACTATCAATACCACTTTGATTTTCTCAGTAGTAGAGAAAATAGCTTTTAGTCTTCCTAGATTTAGTGATCCTACCATTTTCCCTTTGGAAAGCTATGATTAGTGACCACCAAACCAGAAAAACTGAAGAGCAACACCACGATTCATCTTTGTCTTTCATCTTCAACAACTTCATACACAGGGAGTTCAAATCACATGCTACCTTTCTTCCACAAAGCTGGCGGCACTGCTGGCAATGAGAGAAGCTGGTGGATAATATGGAAGTGTGGAAAAAGTGCCAGGCGGATGTCTAAGAATCAATCATTCTGATGGATTTGGCTTCTAAAGCCATCATTCCAAAATTTAGTGAATTGATGAATGATGGAAGGAAACAAACACCAGCTCTCAAAAGAGAGAAAATCATTTGAAGACACAGGTCCTAGAAAAGTAGAAAAGAGGCCCCACTGGTAAACTAGACTATAGCCCTTTGTGATGCCCACCATCCTCCAGAGCCTCTACTAGGAAAAATACACATTTATCAGTAAATGTTGTTATACCAGACTCTGATTAGATACACTATGATGACTAATTGAGACTTTTTGGATTTTTTTACTAAGATCATCTTTCTAGAGAATGTATTTTCCATCCTTTCCATTTCGTTGCATCTCACAATTTAAGAAAATAAATTTCTTTCTTTCACTGAAAGAAATTTACGCATAGTGTAAGAATATGAACATACACAAACTTTAGCTGCATATCTTCCTGCCTCTGAGATGACAGAAATGTCCTACCTCTTCACTGTAACGTGGGTTGATAAGCTGTAGACAAGGCTGGAGGCCTGCTTTTCAGATACTAGTTTGTATTTCAATCAGAGGAACTTAAAAGTTTTTTTCTGTCCTGTCCAAAAGTTACTCCTAATACAGCTCTGCATCCATTCCTCCCTACACTAGTGCATCGAAGAAATCACAGCTATCAAAATATCGTAGCCCTTTTCCAACTAAAGAGGCTCTGTGAACACTCAGACCATACACTTAAGATTACATCTCTTATCTGTAAAAAAAAAAAATAAGAATGTCACCAGCTGCCTTGTGGCACCATTTCACCAAAACTTGATTTGGTGATTTCTAATCAGTGATTGAGTCACTTCTGGGATTTTCCTTTCTTTCTTTCTTCTACGAAATGTTGAGAAATTCTTTGTGACATACTCTATGGACAACAGAATAGGAAGACTGGAAGTAGCATTACGATATTTTATACACAACTGCCTTTGATTTTATGTTCACTTAAGGAACTAGATGCTTTTCTGGAGGGATGTGGGGATCCCCAGAGTTTGTGTGCATACAGAAAGCAGTCTGACAGCAATATGAAAGTTTGCAAAGACCTGAAGGAGCAGGCCAACCAACTAAGGTGTAGTTGCAATAATTAAACTGAGATATAAGGAGCAAACAAGACTAACAGTCATTGGAGGTATCCCGTAAAGGAGAATTTGAAAATGATAACTGGCAGAATCAGGTGAACCTAGAATAAGGGCATCACAGACACTAAAGTTCAGGACAATGGGCAGGGGGGACAGTATTTAAGACCAACAACAAAGGTAATCAAGACAGTTTATGGGCAGGGATGAAAAATCATATGGAGGCCATGAGCTACATTTTGGACCTAATAGATGTCACCTATTTACTGGAATCTGTACTTGAGTAACCAGGGGTCACCAGCTAGAAAGAGAAGGAGAAAGAAGTTACAAGTGGAAATGTTCACACGTAAGTGTCAGCAGTACATGTGGTAGCTGAAACCTGTAAGTGGATAAGGTCACACAGTAGGTTAAGACCTCTCCTGTTTATGAAAGAAGACTATCGTCTATAAAATTCACATTAGTATTAATCTCATACTGCCAAGAGACACATTTCTCTTATTTCACCAGTTATTCAAGTATGTCCCTAATTCAACTTCATGCATTTTGATGTAATTTTATCCCAGTCATACTAAGCAACTGGTGACACATATGATCTTTTACTCATCTTTACCTCCATGAAGGTGCCTAATAACCATATGTCCCTTTTCTAAAATACTAGTTCAATGAGAACAGAAGTTTATAAGGCTCTAACCCAAATGTCTAGAATAAGGCATGTCACATAGTAGTTGCTCAAAAAATATCTGCAAAATGAGTTGATTTCACTAGGCTACCACTCCTGGCCTTCTTAACATATCAAGTGATTAGGCATCACCAAAGTTCTTGGGACTGAGTCCTCAAAGAGAATAAATCTACTTGACCTTTGTCTTCAGAAGACAACTATCTGCTGGGGCGCCTGGGTGGCTTAGTCGGTTAAGCGTCCGACTTTCGCTTAGNAAAAGAAGACAACTATCTGCTTAGCTGCCCAGCATAGCCCAATCCAAACACTTGTTCAAACCATAAGAGGAGAAAAGGCAAAGTTGCAGAAAAAAAAATACCTTGCTCAAAAAGGCCTGACTGAAGACAAAACCTGAGATTCCTATAGTTACAGAAAGAAATTCATGCATAGCTCTGCAGGCAAAACATTAGACATGATGCTCCAGAATACAGCCTTGTAATTATTCCTAATGTTCTATTCATCACTCTTGAATGGGATGAGCATGGTTCATCAAAAGCTATTGCCAGGAATGATTCCTCCCAGAGCATGTCATATTTCAAAATGCCGCTAATTACTTAAGTAGAAGCGACAGAGGCCCTGGCTATGGCAGCCTTCTTGAGTGGACAGCAGCATTCATCCCCCAAGGAAGGGAAACAGGACAAGTGTCAGGGTGGGTCTACTGACAAAACTAGAAACATGCTCTCAAGTATCAATTACTCTACAGCAAATGCATAAACCGAGCTAAGTAAGACAAAAGAATAAACACAAAGTAAAAAAAAAAAAAAAAAAAGGAAGACAAAACAGGCAGAGGACCAAAGGTGAAAGAACATTCAGACCCTCTCCTGTGGATCAATTTTGCAGAGGAGGTCATTACCAAGGTACAAACCCAGAAACAAGAACTCTAACCAAGAGCCAAGTGGCCAGACACATGAAGAAGCTATACTAGTTTCCTTGTGAATATTTCAAGTTTGGAATTAAGGTGTTGACAAGGCCATGCTCCCTCTTTGAAGGCTGTATGGAAGAATCCTCCCTTGGCTCTTCCCAGCTCCTGGTGGCTCCTGGCCATCCTTGGCATTCCTTGACTTGCAACTACCTGACTTCAATCTCCATGTCCACTGTCACTCTTCTGATAAGGGCACCGGTCACTGAGTGTAGGGCTCACACAAATCCAGTATGATCTCATTTCAACTTTAATTACATCTGCAAAGACCCTATTTCCACATAAGATCACATTCTGGGGTTCCAAATGGACATGAATTCTGGGAGGGGGGAGGGCGGGACCACTAAACGTATCATCATGAAAATACCAGGAAAGATTGCCCAAGCCAGCAATCCTCATGAAATAAAATTGCAAAAATTTAGGAATACCTGAACATTTGCCAGAGAAAAGTTAACCAGCATGCAAAAAAGCAAGAAGGCAGTTCCAGGTATCAATAAATGAACTTGTTTCAGATAAGAGCAAAAAACCTCACTCGGACCTGAAACATGTTAAAACAAAGAGCTTACAACTACATGACCCTAATTATGAAGATATAGCCCTAAAACACCATTTCTATCACCCAATGTGAATGAAGAGTTGACGGAATCTCCACCTTAGAACCAACAGACACTGTATATACACTGCCTTCCTGTACATACACAGGTTGGTTACACCCTCAGCAAAGTAATATGCAAGTAACCAGAAGTATTAGCCTACCCCTCTGAACATAAAAAACAAAAACAAAACAACAACAGAGGTCACAGAGAAGGAAACTCTGGAAAATCAGTGCTTAAAAATGGAATTCACCGATTCTGAATGATGTGCTATTTTGCAACATACAAGATGTTTTTTAAGATTTTTTTCTTGTTAGAAAAGTTATATGCCTTATCTCTGTATAGGTTCTTTTAAGATGAAACTATTGGAGAAAAAAGTATTGAGAAAGATAGCAAGAGTTGACTTTCTTTTCCAGTTGAGTACATCTATATCCCATCTCACTTTACACTCTTCTATAACATGAGATATTCTGTACACTGTCACAGAGCCCAAGTGCAAAAGAATCTGGTCTCTGTAAACCAGGAGGTATAGGACGTTTGAAGAGTTGCAATTCAGCACATTTTGTAAGGTTTTTGGCACATAGGGTTATTTTTAAAGAGGGAAAAAAAGCCTGTCCTCTCCCTACCCCCAAACACAGCTGAGCTGATTCAGCACAAATCTCCCCCTAAAATAAAATCCTAGTTTGCAGAGAATAAGCATGGAAAGTTCCAGCCCCAAGGACGACATTTCAGAAACCTAGCTAAAAAGATTTGGAGTGGGAGGCTTAAGAGAGACTGACCACAAATCATGTTCTGAACAGAAAAACTTTCACCAGAAAACTGTGAGCAACTTGGGAGTCCAGGGGAGAGTCTTTAATAATAAGCAAGGTAACATTTAAGAGTATTACCCAGATAGGAGAATCTTGAGGATTCTGGTAGCTAATGAATCATTTCCCACAGGTGAGCATACAGAAATTTCCAGGAATGCAGTTGAAGGTTTTAGTTTTTTCATTTAACTTAGAGAGAGATGCTTTCTGAAGAGTAAATTACAAAATACATCACACGAATACCACACTTTCACCAAGAAGCAATGTGCTCAGCTCCACACCCTGACGGCCCCTAAAGCACAGAGGTACTTTTCACAAGCTGCACATAAAACATTCGATAACTCGTTACCTAAAAGGTGTTTTGGTGGAAGCAGGTAGAAAGCTACCTTGCTGAGAACAGCCAAATTTTCAGAAATAGACAATGATACAGTTGTTAATTACTTTCACCAGACAAGTGAGCTAATGAGTCAAGGAGCATCCCCAAAATCCGTAAGGTAAAGAGCATCTAGAAGACTCTTGGTCTCCAGTGCATCCTGATACATTGCCTTCATGTCTAAATGGAGGAAGTCTTACTAGAAAAAAACACAGTCCGAAATCACAAGTCATTCAAAACATCTCTGGATTTGGTGAATCATTTATTCAAAAAATTTACAGCCACATTGATGGTAACAGCTGGCACAGAGAAGGCAAGGACAAGCAACCTCATATAAACCTGTCGATTTAAATCACAACACATTCACAACCCGAGGGCCTGTTTTGATCATTAATGTAAAGGGCTTTTCCATAGCGTGAGTGAGTCAAATTAGTATGAAGTAGAAAAAGAGGAGATGACAAAGGAAATGTTTATAAAAACCAAACTAAAATACATTGCAGGTAATTAAGAATAAAAATCCCCAGATTGCCAGCTTTGCACTTAACACAGCTGATTAAGTAACACACTGCAGAAGACAGAACTTAGAAGTGTTTTTAAGAAAAAGGACAGCCCTGTTAAATAACAAGCAAGGAGTGAAGGAGTTCCTCCTCAAGAAAGCTCCAGGTCCTTGAAGAGCTTCCAAAAGTTGAGTGAAAAACTGCTTCTGCTAAGGAACGTTCCTCGAGGTACCTTCAGAGATCTGTCCTTGCGCAGGGGAAGGAGCACTGAGTGCACCTCAACCACTCCCTGGCTGTGGGCCAAGATGAAAAAGCAACCTGACCTTTTTTTTCTCCTAGATGTTCCCAAATCACAACTATGCCAAGAGATCAAAGAGAAAAGGAAATCAAGCCGCTACATTGGCTTAGCAAAGTTACCTATGACCTCACATTGTCTGTATAACTAGCAGAAGAACATGTAATCTGACATAGGTTTCCCTGAAGAACAATTTGATGAAACATCACTTCACAGGGTCATCTCAAGGACTAATGAGATCATGTCTAGAGGGCTGAAGGCATTCAGAAGACTGGTCTATTGTGCTCTTATCACCTGCTGAAATCTGCAGACCAGGATACTACAGCTAAAGAAATCAACTTCATGTAGTATATGTCAGCTATGTGTTATGTACAAAAGTTGACATTATCCCAAAAATACCATGACCATATGTATCTACATTATTCAGTACATACAACATGGTGGTGGGCCTTTCTAGATGGCCTTTAATTTAGCACAGCAAAGAAATGCATAGACACCTAGATAAAACAGTTAATTTATATGAGCTTTAGTTTCTTTACTTATAAAAATAGGAATGATAAATCTTGGAATGGAGTAAAATTGAGTAAATTAAGTAAAATTAAATAAAAGTGAAAATACTCAGTGCTTACCACAAAGAAACAGTAAATGACAGCCATGACCCTGTTAAGCTTGAATGAGCATTATGTAAAGTGTCCTAAGAAGTCTGTCTAGTTCACAGTACAAATTAGAATGGCATGAAAATCATACAGAAGTATTCACCAAATTGCAAATGAGCCACATCTTGTTCTATAGTTGGCATCCTAAGGAAATAAGCTTATTAATAGTAGTTGGGTCGGCAACTTAAAGCACATTAACCCAGAATAGAAGGAAGTTCATTTACATATAATATCAACCATTTCCAGATTGACTCGAGAGTCCTAACAGGAAGAGACAATCTCATGCTATGTCTTCCACATCTGGCTAACCCTGGGCAAATCAGGTTGGGCCAATTTCTACCTCACTTAGCATATTCATATCTGGATCCACAGACATCATCTGGTGCTCCCATTTTCCCCTAAAGTTAATTAATTTGGAAGGAATTTATTGAGCACGTACTATGCATCATAAACTGCATGTACTGAGCCCTGGGGTGGTGAGCAAAACAAATGTGGGCCGCAGTTGGCCTAATATAATGAATCTAATAAGAGAGAGATATTAACACAGAATCTCTCAACTACATTAAGATGTGAAAATTTACGTATAAATTATTGGAAAAGGGGGATTGACTTTCTCCACAAAGTCAAGTTTAAATTAAATCTGAAGGATAATTATGAGATAAACAAGGAAGGGGAAAGGAGAACAAAGTGGGTATCCCAAACAGAACAAATTCTAAGCGCAAAAGCACCAAGAGGGAGCATAATGTATTTCAGAAACCTAACGAATGCCAAAAGGTGGCCAGGAGGTGGACAAGAAAAGGGGTAGGAGCTTCTTTCCGTAAGGAGGCAAGAACCAGATTATGCTGGACCTTGTAAGCCACAAAAAGCAATGAGAAGCCAAAAGTCTTAGGCAATGGCAGAGCACAATGTTACTGTTGTTGCTGAAGCTCCCCATAGCTGCAGATGGAGAATGGACTGCAGTGGGGAAAGCAGTAAAAAAGTTCCCAGGAGCCTCAGTGAGAGGAGACCTAAGACAAGACAGGAGCAGTACAATGGAAGGAAGAGGAAATACACACATCTACACAGCAGGAGTTGATGAGGGACTAGAATAAGGGGGTAAAAGAAGAGAGAGCATCAAAGATGTCTCCCAACAGCAACAGAGAGGCGGACTTCCAGAACACGAGAGGAGCCCAAATTTTCTGACAGAATATGACTTTGGTTTTGAACATGATGGATTTATGAGTCTGGTGCACATGAAGATCATTTCCATCTGCCCCAAAGAGCTCCATGCCCCCCAAAAGTACAAACTTCAGGAAGAAAAGTACAAACTTTTCAAAAGAATCATCTAAAGCAATATGAATTTGAAATAACTCCCGGGATTATTTATATCTCAGTAACTTCCCAAGTGTCTGCATTTATGAAGAAAAATGCTCAATTTTAAGTGGAGATAAGAGAGCCTGGATTGAGCATATGATGCCAAAGCTGAAGCTTCTATGTACACACTCTTGCTTCTTGCATTTCCATCTCTTCCACCTGTCCATTTTTGACCCTTCAACTGTCCAAACAAGTTACAAGTCTGAATGCAACAGTTCCCATGGTGATGGAAATTGTGCAATTAAGGGACAGGAGTTATAGTGATTCACAGGTCATCTGTAAAAGCTGTATTAGATAGATTTAAAATATTTTGAGATTCTACTTTCGAGAATCTATGAGACAGTTGGAAAAAATTCCCAGCGAAGATCTCTTATCATTACCTTCTTCCACGGAGAACAAAATGACTTAGGTACACACACTCTTCCTTTTCAATGGACTGACCTTCTCTAGGCATTAAGAAAAAGACATATACATAGAAAGACACTGCTCCCGCTGCTAGAAGAAGGCTGTGGCCCTGGTTATTTTTGGAAGATGTCATTCTCACCATCTTATGCACACCTAGGGTATGACACTACAAAACTGAAAAACGTGTGGAAGTTACCATGGATTCCATTTCTCCACTATACTGGGGCCATGAAGAACCCCAGAAGAAAATAACAAGACCGTTCTTCACCATGCATATTCCTTAGTCAAGATTTCAGTGAAAGCACAGATGGTAGATGGCAAACAGAGGATGGGGAGGGAATTCTACCAGGCACTATGGCAATTCAGACAGCTTCTGAAACACTTCCAAGATACACACGTATCCTTCTATGTCTCTCTCATCCAGAGAAACACACACAAACATACACTTTACACAACACATACACACTTTAGACATGCACAAATGCCTGAGCTGGCACTCATTTTGTGGAAGCTGGAAACTTGATGCCACATCTAACTGATACTACTCAAATCTGTGCAATGGGCTGATGGCTGTCAAATTAGCTGCACACTGGTTCACATCTCGTGACTCAGAGCCAATTTTTAAAAAAAAAAAATCATAACTGAAAAAGGGAGGCTGTGCCAGATTCTATAAGAAAGCAGTATTACTAAACACAACACCACAACATACCTAACTGGCATCTGGCAAAATATGAAAGGCTAATATCATCCTAGATTCTTATAACAATCCCATGAGAGGGGGAAGTCAAATAATATTGCTAGTTCACAAGCGATGAAACCAAGGCTCAGAGAGGTGCATGGTTACTTTAATTAAAGCACTCGGCCAGACTTAAACCTTGGGAGTGAAACAAAGTGAATTTCCAGAACTGAAATGGAGACCACTGAATCCAACAGAGCACCTCAGCAGTTCACCTTCAATCTTATTTCTCTACATTCTAGAAACTCCTCAAAACTGTCATATTATAGACTCTCTGGGATGGTCAAATAATAGTCTGGGCAGAGAAGATGATTTTACCTCCATTATCTTGCTTAAGCTGTGACAGGCTGCCCTAATCAGCTTTCGTGCACAGAGGCACATAGGCACACATGCTCCCTCTCGGTGCCTCTTAATCACCATGTGCCATGCTGAACAGCTGCAGAGGTCTGAAGGGAATTGGCAGAAATGTGTAATGATGTGCTAGCCACCCCCCTGAGGCAGCAACTGCCCTGCCTGCTCCCAAACTCAAGAGAAAACATGGGTGTTCACTGTCACAACTGATGGGCCCAGAAGACAGGCAAGTGGTTTCAGGTGGTGAGTCAGGAAAAGCAGTTTGCATCAGGAATGTTCCAGCCCAGCAGAGCTGAGCGGCATCCTACTCCCCACGCAGGGACACAGTATTCATCATTTATACAATGTCACCGTGGGGGGACAAAACTTGGGCTCAGCACAAATAGAATCCAATCAGTCTTATGCAGAAGAACCAGTAAACAAGACTTCTCCCACCAAGAAGGAACCTAATTGCTTAAGAATTGCCACCATATCTGACACTTGAGGTCGGTCCTTCTATCCGGTCATGGAGGTCTTTACAGAGGCCTGGCACATAGGTTCTGAGAGCAGAACCCTGGGCTCCCCTTCTAGGAACACTCAGCAGTGGCTGCAGTGAGCTATGACCAATGCTCCCAGGGATGAAACAGAATCAGGCAAGGGAAATATTAAAGAAACCAGGGGGATGCCTTAACACACGCCACGCAAATAGCTGCACAGGAATCAAATATGCGCCACCACCCCTTTCAAGGTGATTTTGGATGGATTTCAATAGAAATCCACACTTGTGAGGAATTCCTTGTTTGCTTCTATGTTATCGTTTATGAGCCAGTAAATGAATGATGGGATATAAACTTGGTGAAATAGAAATGTCGACATTAGATCAGATAACAGGAGATCTAGAAATTGAAAGAGGCTTAAAGCCATCATTCGCACTACACTTCATGAATGAATACGGCATTCTGTCAAGTTTTATACAATGACAAATGAGCCTATTCTCTGAAGGAACCTGAGGAGATTTAACGCTCATTTTAGGAAATCCAGTTTAGTTTCTGTACTTCAAAATTAGCAATTTCATCTCATGCCAACTTCACAATCTCTTTGCTAGAATTTGTATTTCTAATGACTATGGTATACAATAAAATTGCTTATGTTTATGATAGACTATTTTGGTGTTAGTTCAAAAGCCGGAGCCTTATCAAACCTGTCACATCATTAAAAATCTGCATTTAGGTAAAGAATGCTAATGTGGCATTAATGTGTTAAGGCCAGACATACAACAAAATGGTCTTGTTTTTCTGAAGATATGGGGAGAATCAACCCAAAACATGGGGTATTTTCCAGAAGAATCCTAACTGAAGAAAAGTATCAAAAAGACAAATCACAGTCTCTCCTTGGACAGATTTCCATCAACTGCCATCATAGGAACTACACCATTCATTTCCTTTGTTCATCAAGGACACAGACACATGCCTGGAGGGCAGGGAAAATAAGGAAATGCTCAGAGGCTCCCTTTCAGTCTCCCAGAACGGCAAGTTCTACAGCTGGTCATAGATTTTTAAGCTCTAAAAACACAAGGAAATGCACTCTTCAGGCCTCTGAGCTGTTGCACTAGACTAGAAAGTCAACGTGCTGCACCAAAGGCTCCACAGGAATTCCTGGGAAACCACACAAGGTTCCCCTCGCACTTGCAGCAGAAGCTCCAGGAAGTATGACAAGCCAAAGAAGTGGAGGAAGCATCCGCACCACAGTTCATTTCAAGAAGCACGCTCCTGTTCCAGGAGAGCCCCTGTTCTAGACAGCCAATCTATCCCTCAGAAGTAGGAGAGGCAGAAAAAATCGGAAACCTTCCTTCAATAGCATATCCCGCAGCACTGACTTTTAATGGAGGTGGCTGTAGAGAACGAGAGAGCCAAGTAACTGAAGCTCAGGGCAATATGCAATTATTGAAACTGGAATTGAGCCTGGACCCTAGAAAGAGCATGCTGTGAGGGCTCTGGAAACCAGACTGTGGTCAGGGCCCCAATTTTAAATTTCTCCCATGGGATACCACTTCCCAATACATAGGCACGTCCCTCTTCATATCAAAAGTAATTCCACTTGACTTGGTAGAGGAGTGTCATCTGCAGGTCTTTGGGATTCCATCATGAGGGCCCCAACCATCTGCAAATACGCTTCTGTCATCCTTTACCTTTTTCCCAATAAGCTTCTTTCGAAGAAATTCCCGGGCTTCAAACATGTAGGGAATGTCATACAGGGGACGTAGTTTCTTGTTCTTATCCTAAAACAAAAGCAAAGTATCACATCAGAAATGAAAAACAACAAAAAACACACAAATGAACACAGCCAATAAAACAAGATACTAGAATACATCTGAAATATGCTATGTTAGAAATATACTACCTCCCCATATCACAGATATTATCTAAGTGTTAGATATACCATAAATGATCAACGAATATTTGGATAAAATGCTTTACAGGGAATAAGATTATCTTTCTCACATGAGAGACTTAAAAATAACTAATTATATTTAGCACCCAGGAGGGGTGGCTGGGTGGCTCAGTCGGTTAAGCGTCTGACTTCAGCTCAGGTCATGATCTTGCAGTCCGTGAGTTGCAGCCCTGCCTTGGGCTCTGTGCTGACAGCTGAGAGCCTGGAGCCTGCTTTGGATTCTGTGTCTCCTTCTCTATCTGCGCCTCCCCCC
>NW_027531005.1:7646329-7716797 GCF_008692635.1 Crocuta crocuta
CCTCCCTCTTCCCCCCCCCCCCCCCCCCCCCAACTCATGCTCTGTCTCTCTCTCTAAAATAAATAAACACTGAAAAAAAATTTTTTTAATAAAAAATAACTAAGGGAATGTTTGTAATTACCCAAACTGGAAACAACCTAAATGGTCATCACCTATATTAACCGTGGTACAAAAGAAGCTCAGGAAGTATTAGGGCCCTCCAAATATTTATAGATACACTATGAATGTAGTTCCATTATTCTATAAACCATTATTAAGCACCTACCAACTATCAGACTGATTCAAAGCTCTCTGTAAATGTAATTCTAATCCTAGATTCAAAATTCTTGCAAACTAATGGAGTAACACAAGAAAAAATATGAAATGGCAACACAAAGCAGTTTTGAGTAAGTGCTAAACTGTGATATAGACTAGGGACTAAGTACTATCAGTGTTCGGGGAAGTGGAAAGAAAGAAGTAATCAGGAAATGTTTCACTGACAAGGTGACAAGGTTTCATTGACTTAATATGAGTTCACAGGATAAGAAAAAACTAGGAAGAAAATTAGAGTTGAGAAGACAGAACAAGCTAAAGGAGGCAGGGTTAAATAGTATTTCAACACAACACTCACATGTGTGAATACTGACATACACAATTCTTTCGTTATCTCACAGGTCCCAGACTTATCCCCAGTGGAGCTGCTAATCTAAGCAGTAGAATTTTGGGAATATGAGAGAAAGTTCTAGAGGAACCTGACAGAAGAGGGAATGGGTAGGAACTTAAGAGATATGAGAAAGATTTTAAGAAATGAATTAACAGAATGGACAAAGGGGACAAAAGAAAAATCCAATATTCTAACCCACAGTGACACATACATGAAGTCAAGAAAAGTTTGCCTTTTGATTAGGGGTATGGAGGGTAGAGGATGTTAAAAGAAATAGGGAGATACTGGCTGGATCACTTGCTATAACTACTTTAATGTCTCTCCCCAGCTAAGCCCCTAAGTTCCACAAGAACAGGAATCCCATCCACTTCTGTTATTCTGTGACCCTGCAGTTAAGGACAGTACCTCCCCTCAGACTCAAATAATAGTTGGATGAACTAAATAAAAAGAAATATGAAAAATGATATATATATAAAACCCAAACAAGCTAAAAGACTACATGCACAGATTTCAGAATCTCCCAGACCATTAATGCTGGGGGAAAATTCACAAAGAAGAAAATCAAGGAGGAGCTCCTGACCCAGAGGTGTGCTGGTGCTTACCTGACCTATACAGTTAGCTCACCTGGCCTCACCTTTACCATCTAGTACACCTCTGACAAAACAAGACCTCTTTATAATCCATTCTACACTCAAAGAAGAATTCAAATTATTTATTTTCTTAAATAGCCAACTACTCCTAAATAAAAAATCCTTATCATTTTAATTCCCCATATTTAAACTAATCCTAATGATGAGATTGAGGTCAAGGGAACCAAAATAGGTGTTTTCTCCTAGACCCTAACCAAGCTTTGGTGTCCAGAACACATTATTTAAGCATTTCAATTCACTAATATCACCAAGACAAACCTCTGATGAGAAGGCACATAATTGAGGATGGCTTCATATTCATGATTCAACTGCCTTCTAATTTTTCTGGTTCAAACAACAGTGACCAAAAGGCAGCAGCAGCATTATGGTACTCTTCTTGGATGTTAAGGAGGCATGCTCCAAAATGAAGGCAAATTTCTATTCCTTCGTAGATGTATGAGCCTCCACATGCTCTCAACAGGAACCACACACCTGGCCACACTCTGACCAAAGCCCTGGGAGTCACGATCACAGTCTAAGAAGTAAGATATGACCCTGAATATGAAAATCCTAAAGAAACAAAAACATTGAACTAAACTGTTTCTTACAGGAAAAAGAAAAGGGGAAATGGGATACATGAGAGTTGCCCAGGTAGAGGAAGTTCTGGATAACACAAGGGCAGATATACAGGGTTACGGATATTTTATAAACATGTGGTCAGTCCAAACAAATCAGTGGGTCACGACTGAGGAGCCAAGTATAATATATAAGTCATAAAACTTATGAAGACTCTATGATACAGAAGAATGCTTGCTAGACACAAGATTCTAGGTGCCAAAAATGAACAGGATTTTTCAAAAAGACAAAATCAATGGTTATCAAAATAAGCCCTCGGGAATAAAGAAGTGCCAACGTATTCATATTCACCACGCAATAGAGGACAATCTATTTACAGAGAGTAACTGTGTAATTACAGAAGCCTAAGTGAATGTTTTAAAAAGTGAACTGAACAATGGATGGACATTTACCCTGCAGAGCCTCATGATGTGTCACAGAACCTGAATATGTGAACCTTACTCTACTTATTCTGAAACACCAAAGAGATCACAAGGCAGTATCACTTGACTGGAACTCCAAAACAATGAATGAAAGCTAAGAAATACAGTTTTGTCAAGCATTCAGATGAAGGTCACAAGATGAGGCACACCTAAATGAGTGAAAATGGCTGTCTGGGGGCTCCTGGGTGGCTCAGTAGGTTACGCATCTGACTCTCTGATTTTGACTAAGGTCATGATCTAATGGTCAGGAGATCAACCTCTGCGCAGGGCTCTGTGCTGACAGCAGGGGGCCTGTTTGTGATTCCCTCCCTCCCTCCTTCCCTCTCTCTCTGCTCTTCCCATGCTTTCACTCTAATGCTCCCTTTCTTGCTCTCAAAATGAAGGAAGGGAGGGAGGGAGGAAGGGAGGATGGAAGGAAAGGAGGAAGGGAGGATGGATGGATGGATGGATGGATGGAAAGGAGGGAGGGAGGGAGCGAGGGAGGGAGGGAGGGAGCGAGGGAGGGAGGAAATGGCTGTCTGAATAAGAAAGACTCAACAAGACTGGCCAAAGATAAAATGCTCTCAAAGAATGAAGGAAAAAGAAATAGTATACCAACAAATATCCCAATCAAAAAACGGGCAACTTCAGAGTCTGATTACATGTCTCTTATGAAGCTGGGAAAGAACTAATAGCACAAGCAGAAAACAAGGTATCGCAAGTGAAAATAGAACGATCTTGTTACTCTAACCCTTCAAAGCTAGTAGCTATTGACATCTGCAAACATCTTACAAGAGAGATATTAGAAGTCCCTAGGAAACCACAAAATAAAAGCAATTCCTCCAAATTACCAGGTACATAAAAGCCTTTGAAATCTCTAAGAGGCAATTGAGGTATGGAATGTATTCTGAAAAAACAGGACTTTAGCAGAACTTGCCTGATAAAAAGGACTGTCTAGTTTAGAATCTAATTTACACAGAAATATTTTTAAAAAAATAAAAATAGAAGAGAATGCTTGCTTTATCTGGTGGACAGATAATACACAAAACAATATGTGCTGTAATCACTGTTCATCCTGAGAAAGGGACATTGTACACACAGATAGGCCCTGAGATGACTCCTACATTAGAGATTAATTATCTATACCTCTCACTGGTTTGGAGAAGGAGGTCCAACACCCACATCTTAGCATCTAAAGACATACCTGGCATTTTTACAGGAGTTATGTTTGGCTTGTTGCCAAAACGCTGTTCAATGTTAATTTGGAGGGAACGAAAGAGACCTCCAATCAAGGCCTTATATTCAACTCCCTAATTTCTAGCCTGTCCTATAGCTCAAATATCTAATATCCCTAGGGATACTCCAGGCTTTCTTAAATAAGACCTGAAGAAACATAAAACAGGGCACCTGGGTGGCTCAGTTGGTTAAGCGTCCGACTTCGGCTCAGGTCATGATTTCGTGGGTCGTGGGTTCGAGCCCCACATCGGGTTCTGTGCTGGCAGCTCAGAACCTGGAGCCTGTTTCAGATTCTGTCTCCCTCTCTCTCTACCCCCTCCCCAGCTCATGTTCTGTCTCTCTCTGTCTCAAAAATAAACTATAAAAAATTTAAAAACAGGGCACCTGGGTGGCTCAGTCCGTTGCCTCTTGATTTAAGCTCAGGTCATGATCTCCCAGTAGTGGGATTGAGCCCCATATCAGGATCTACACTGAGCTAGGTGTGGAGCCTGCTTGGGGTTCTCTCGCTCCCTCTCTCTCCCACTCATACTCTCTCTCAAAAATAAGTGAATAAACTTTAAAATGGGGGGGGGGACCAGGAGGCAAAAAAAAAAAAAAGGAATAATAAATGTGATTCCACTAAAATTAAATCAGTTTCTTAGTGAAAAGACTTCATGAACAAAGTGACAGGCCAAAGCACAAATGCTTAGTAGCTGATAGCTAAAACAGATATAGAAACAGCAGAGCAGGATAAGAGCAAGCTGGAGTGCAGAGCCATAGCTGTAATGTGATCAGGGTCTGTTAAAAACAAACATGTACCCCAATGTTCATAGCAGCACTCTCAACAACAGCCAAAACATGGAAAGAGCCTAAGTGTCCATCAACAGATGAATGGATCAAGAAGATGTGGTTTATCTATACGATGGAATACTACAAGGCAATGAGAAAAAATGAAATCTGGCCATGTGTAGCAACATGGATGGAACTTGAGGGTGTTAGGCTGAACGAAATAAGTCAGGCAGAGAAGGACAAGTACCATATGTTTGCATGTATAGGAGGATTAGGAGGAACTTAACGGAGGACCAAGGGGGAAAAGAAGGGGGGAAATAGTAGGGGAGAGGGAGAGAGGCAAACCATGAAAGACTCTTGAATACGGAGAACAAACTGAGGACTGATGGGTGTGGGGGCGGGGGGCGCAGGGGGAGATAGGCATGGAGGAGGGCACTTGTGGGGATGAGCACTGAGTGTTATATGGAAACCAACTTGACAATAAAATATTTGTAAAAAATTAAAAAAAAATAAATTAAAAAAAAAAAAAGACTCAAAGAAGGTATGGGGTTGAGCCATCTGGAGAAAGGGAAAACAGCCAAAGTGAAGACCCTGAGTTAGAAGCATGCCTGGTGGGTTTCAGGAACAGCAAAGGCATCATCGTAGCTAAGGTCGCATGCGCAAGGGGAGAGCAATGGGGGTGAAGACACAGATCTGACTTAATATTTGAAAAGGTTACTTTGACCACTTTGTTGATAACAGACACTATAGTAAGGAAAAGGCAGCACAAAAAGACACCCTAAATTGGGAGGTTATGACACTAATCTGTCAAGAAATGGTGGTAGATTACATCAAGGAGGGAACAGTGAAGGAGGTAAGAAGTGATCAGAATCAGGAAATATTTGGATAGATGGCATGAGAGGTGTGAAAGGGAGAAGCCAAGGATGACTGCAAGGGTTTTTATCTGAGCAAAAGGAAAAAGGGATGGGGTCATCAGAGGAGACAACCAGGAGTTTAGTTCCTAACATCCTCGACTTCCAAGTCTAATGGGCTGGATAAACAAGGGTGAAGTTGGAAGGAAAGCTGTGAAGTGAAGGTACACATCTGGGAGTGGCTGGCACATAAGTGGTGCTTAAAGCTATGAGTCTGAATAGGACTTGAGTACTGAGCCTTGAGACTTTATAACATTAAAAAGGGCTAAAAGAGAAATCAGCAAAAGGAGAGTGAGAAGGAGTACTCAGTGAGTTGCATAAGAGGAAACTACCAGGGTGTTAGGCCCCAGAAGCCAGAGAAAGAAAGTGAATTGACAAGGAGGGAATGACCAATGGTGTCAAGTGCAGCAAACCAGGGGAGGGGGACAGTAAGATTTGCATGCTGGATTGTGTTACGTAGAGGTCATCCATCAGTAACTGGACAAGAAGAGTTCTGGGTGAGCAGTGGGGGCAGAAGGCTGACTGGAACCAGGAATGGGAAGCAAAGGACTAGAAAAAGCAGGCACACACAATGCTTTTGAAAGCTGTGCCACAAAGGAGTCTGAAGGGATTATGTGGCAGCTGGCAGAGGAGGCAGGGTAAAGAGAAAGCGCTTCTGTTTTCCATTTTTGAGGAGAGAAAGGACAGGCAATGGCCCAGTAGAGAGCGAAAAAAGTGACAATGTAGAAGACAGAGGACAGAACTTCCAAAGCAGTGTCCCTGAATAAGCAAGGTGGGAGTGGCTTTACACATGAGCACCCTAATTCAGCTTTAGGTGTATGCATGCAAATACTGTCAGGTCAGTGGACACGGTGTAAGAATCACTGGACGTTCTGCTTACTTTCTGATTTGCTCTGTGAAGAAAGGAAGAATTCTAACAAATCAGTAAGAAAAAAGAGAAACAATCCAACAGGAGAATTGACAAAAGTATAAAAAGGCATTTCACAAAAGAACTCCAAATGGACATTAAATATATAAAAACGTAATTTTTAATTAATAATCAAGGAAATTAAGTAAATTATGATACTAGAGGACACTGACTACATTGGCAAAAATTTTTACAGTGAGAATATGGGGAAACGGAAGTGCCCTGTAACCACAGATGGAGAGTAAAAAATGGCCCAAATACGATGGCATCTTGACACGGCGCTACTTTGTCATCATCTGGTTAAAGTTGAAGATATGCACCCATATAATTAGGAAATTCTACTTAGAGGTCAGTATATATCCTAGAAAAAAAAGTCTCATATGTGCAAGACACCTATAACAACATTCACAGTAACTATGTTTATGGTACAACCCTAGAGGCAACTACTACAGACGTGTTAAGCTGAATTAAAGCAACCCAACAAATGAACAAATTTGAAAAAATATTGAGTAGGAAAAGCAAGTTGTTGGATGATACAGTAAAATCCCACTTAAATACTGACTAAAACCACATGGAAGCAACATTGTTCATAGAGCTATATACGCATCAAAAGTATAAAAATGCAAAGAAATTAAAGACAGTGGTTACTGAGGTGAGATGGGCAGTGGAAAAAAGAGAAAAGGAACAGAGGGAAAGAATGAGTTTGAAGATGAGTACATGGGACTTCCAACTTTCTCTGTGAGGTTTGCGGTCTTTAAAAGAAAAAAGAAAACAAACAGTGAGGATCTAAAGCACATGTGGTATAATACCAAGGCTCAGAAAGGAATGCCTACTATATTATTCTTCCATAATGTTGGAATGTTTATTAAGCAAAAAATGTTCAGGGATAGGAAACTTCAAACCTTGTTTGGTCAAAACTTTCCCTTTGCTCAGAGATTATTTCACTGCACAGGAGTAAAATATCAAACAGATAGCCATTCTTTTCCTCATAAACAATGAATTAAATTCCATTCTGTCCCTCAAAAAACAAAAGTTCACAGATATATCCTTCCATGAGACAGAAGGGAATAATTTAACTACAAATGTGCTCTCAAATAACCAGGGTCAAAAACAAATTTGATTTTTGTTTTTAATAGGAGACCTGAACTATAATAATATTAATTAAAGTAGCCAAGCATAACTGTATGAAGATATTTTTAAAATGACCATTGAAGTAAAATAAGAACAGACATGATCAGATTAAAATGGATAAAATTTCCAACAGTAAATAATGGCCCAGTCTCAGTTGCCCTGACACACACGCCATTTTGACAAACAAAGGCTCCTATTTCCATTTGAATTATAGACTGAACATAGGAACATTACTACATGCACTGGGCATATTTATAATCAAGAACCTTTCAATTCCCTTGGCAGCCAGGAGACAGAATCCACATGGATATCCACTATTTTATGGTCCTTAACACAGCATAGAATGTTTTTAATAAAAGTGGTCAGCTAACTTGAAAGCTACAGTCAGCACCTGGGGAAAGGTTCAAAATTGTAGCCTCCTTGGCCAAATGGAAGACAGTTTGTACCATTCTACCTAAAGGACCATACCCAGAAAGTTCGTGTATCCAAACATTTCTCCAGGAATTGTCTCATGGGGAAAAAAAAAAAAAAAAAAAAAAAAGAAGGCTTTCATTTCCTAATTAGCTCCAGTTCACGCTGCCAATCAAAGTATCTCTCAAAGGTAAACAGGGTCTATTAAAGAGACACGGTCTGAGTAAGTCCCAAATTCACAAGGCAATAATACACTTCATACATATCTCCATTAGGCAAAGAGGGAATGGTAAACAATAAAAACTAAAATCAAATTGGGAAAAAAAAGGGGATTATAAAAATTCACATATAAGATTCACGTAAAAGACATAAAAATTCATGTATAAGATTAGAAGGGCTGCACTTTCAACTCCATGATTATGCCCCTGAAGTTCCACTGTTTTCATAGGACTCTCAAATTTCCTAATTTTTCTGACAATCATATTTGATCTTGCTGATCTCATGTCTAAGGATCTAATAACATGTATAAAAACATTTGAATTTGGGGCATCTGGGTGGCTCAGTCAGTTAAGTGCCCTATTCTTCGTTTTAGATCAGGTCATGATCTCACAACCCACGAGTTTGAGACCCACGTTGGACTCTGCTGACAATGCAGCGCCTGCTTGGGATTCTCTGTCTCCCTTTTTCTCTGTCTCTCCCAAAAATAAACATTAAAAAAAAAAAACCACACTGGAATTTAAGGTATAATAATAAATGCTATTGTTAATGACGGGGTTCAAGTTGAAGGAGTCTGAGAAAACAGTAGAAACGGAAAGGTCATTTTGACCTTATCCCTATTCAAGTTGAAGGAGTCTGAGAAAACAGTAGAAACAGAAAGGTCATTTTGACCTCACCTCCAACAGGTCATAAAACCTCATGGGAGAGATGTCCTTCCTATATTCGGAGGGAGGAAAGGAGCATCCTTCTTTCCAAAGGAAAAATGACACTGCAAAGAATCGAAACCAACAGGTCTGACACTTACCTCGTATTCTTTCACCTATCATATTTCTACCTGGTGGTCCACTCTTCACTGACCCAGCATAAAAATACTCAGGTCTGTTTCTTAGCATCTTTATCTCCTTATGAAAGCTCCCATGTCACATAAATCTTACATTAAATAAATCTGTATGCCTTTCTCCTTATAATTTATCTTTGTCAGTTTAATTTTCAGGCCCACACAGGGACCCTAGAGAGGAAGGAAAACTTTCCTCCCCTACAATGAGACCCCTATGACGCCTGCAAAAACAATCCTATCGAGCAGGCTGAAAGCCAACAGCAGTGCTACCTGGATGGTGGCAAGGATCAGGATCCCAATTTTACAGCAAGGGACAGGAACATTCCTGGCTCAGGTGAGAAGTAACAGCAGAGCCGGGACTTTGGACGCAGCTATCTCAAAGGCCCATGCTCACTCCTGGTGGGCAGGACACTGTACTCTGAGCTTGTTACTTCCAAAAAGCAATCATCACCTGTCAATGGCTATCACATTCTGGTGTGCCTAAGTCTCACCTGGGAGCTTGTAAACATGCAGACTGCCAGGCCTGCATCAGATATTGTGATTCAGTAAAGCTGGAATGTGATTTCCATAATTCTATATTTTTAGTAAGGAGCAAGAAGGTCTGTGGGCCACACTTTCGAGAAATGCTGCTGTACTTATTTTGAGCACCTAGCCCTTCTTAAAACAATGGCAAGTGAAGGGAGGTTAAAGGTTTAAAAGTTAGAAAGCAATACTGAAGTGTTCGATTAACATCAAATGATCAAACAAAATAAACAACTAAATAATGAGAGAATTCAGCTGTATCTCTGTATATGTAGTTGGAGGTAACTCAACATGCTCCTTGAACTTCAAAACTCTAAGACATCTTCAAACATTCCAGTAATGGTGGCAAAACAAGATATTCAAATATTCCTCAAGTCCACTACAGGAAGACCAAATGTGGAATGGGACAATCAAGAGAGAAAAACAATCTTCCCCCTAGCAGGGAACAGCAAAAAAGTAGGCATATCCTCTCTCCTGTCTGCCCCTGTCCTCAGACACACAGTGGTCTAGACCTAGACTAGCCACGATGACAGCAAAGAGAAGAAGTGACAATTCCCCCAAGACAGGCCCAGTTACAAATGTCTTCTGGCAACCTGCCAGGAAAACGGCTTCACAGTATCCAAAGAGGGAAAGAAGCAGAGCAGATTTAGGCAGCCTCATGTCCTTGAAGGGACTCACCCGTCATCTGCAGTGCACAGCATATGATTATGTTCCACAGGAACTTGCACATCCCCAAATTAAAGTACCATTTTCAAGACCATCATGAAAGGGGGGAAAATGTCTCTGGAGACTGTTCTTCTACTCAATTACATTAGCCAACTATGAGCACTTTCAGAAGTACTTGCTATTTATTTCTCAGATGCAGTAAGGCTGAGGGAGGGAAAGTGGGTGTGCGGGGAAGGAGGCCAATATCAGATCCTTTTCCCCCAAGACCCTGTCAAGACTTTAAGTATAAATACGTTAAAGGCTCTAAGGGCTCCAAAACCATTATCCAAGCAGCAAACCATATGGGGCCCCTTCACTTATACAAATACTTCTGCAGGCATAGGAGAGAGTGAAATAAAAGAACAGCCCTACCCCTCACAGACCTCAAGGCTAGAGAACGCCAGAGCTCTCAAGGAAGAAGCTGTGTAACCTACAGCAGAGCTGCTCCCAGACACCGGAAGAGAACTGAAAATAAAGACTCTGTAGTCCTGCCTCGTTGTCTTCTCCCTGCACAGGGAGGGCTCCCAACAAGTAAGAGGGCAAAATCTTTCGCCCCCACTCACCAACTGCTCTGAAAATAGAAGTCTGCTTCAAGGGGGAACTACGTCTGTGCCACCTTTCCTAGAGGAACAGTGAGGATTCTGCTGATAAGACTTGGATAATGAGACAGAAAGGGCATCGGATCCTTGAAGAGAACAAAGCTCAAGTTCACTACTCCTGAAGTCAGAGAAGAAAGGGCTGCCCTGGACCTTGAAATCAAACATTCCTCGAGCATTTAATGGCAAGAAATGATCAAGAGTAAGTGAGCGGCTTGCTGCTGATCAACAGAATAAAAGGCTGGGCTCTAAACAATGATTCTGGCACCAGCAGCTCCAGGCTGCTCATGTGCCTCAGTTTCCTCCTAAGAATAAGCAATTTAAGAATTACCTGGCATTACACAAGTGAAAAGAGGGGAAAGCAGGCAAAATTATTTCAAAACCCTGTAAAAATCATACAAGCGGTAAACACAGTAGTACAAATTAAAGCAACACTAAGTTCACATTCAAGGAACATCTCAGGTAATATAAAGTCCACAGGAAAACCAAATCTATAGTTTCAGTGCTACAGGGAAGCAACGCTACTTAGCTGAGTTAAGTTTTACAACATCTAACATGGATGTTAACAAGAGCTAAAATGTCAAGAGACAGAGAGATAAGCCAAAGTTACAGCACTAATCACTTTCTGCCTTGTATTACTGTAATTTAATTACTCCATATAGGTCTTATCTTCCCTACCAGGCCACAAGAGGGAAGATGGCTACGAGAGGAAAAAGACCTTTATATTGCTCAGAAAGTGCCTAGCATAGTGCCATAATCCTAGAAAATTCAACATGCTGACTGAGAGAGTAAAATGGGGCAATAAAAGATTATTTTTTAAAAATCCAAACTACACTTCTTATGATTATAGGAATAAATGGAACTGGCTAATAAACATCAAAGTGAATTTTAAAAGCTTGGGGGCGGGCAAGGCAGTATCACTGTAGGTTCAGACCTTTTTTAGCAGAACAAATGCCTCTCACAGAGCACTACTTGAATATGATCTATTTCTAATGTCTCTACCTTCCAGCTAATATTACCAAGTAAGATGCTATACTACATAAATTATATTACTGAATAATGATTAATAATGTTTCAGGCTAGATATTTCACTGTACAAATATAAAATCTAGGCTCTCTGTAAGCAGTAATGCAAAAGTAATACTCTAATCACAGTGTGTAATGTTAGAAAAAAACAAATGCACAAAATCCACAATCAGTCTGCCCTCTTTTGACCTGGCTAAGAATTTAAAGCAATCTTCTGTTCTCTCTGCAAGTATGACATGGTGGATTCTATTACTTACAATCTTTGGGGGTAAAAGAATACACTTGATCATTAGCTAATGGCTATGAGAAGTCCTTACAAAGCACATACAGTGCCGTTCAGAATTTAAGTAAAGCTGACTGATATTTTAAAAATATCAAGTGTGGCAGCTCAACACGAAAATAAATGATAGTAAATGTACAATATAAAAGGAGATTTCCTAATGTGAAATCGAAAGCACCAGTGTCCCGCCAAAAATGCATAAATTTGAGATTAAATCTAAGCCTAGACAAGGGCATGTACTAGGGTGGTCTTTGTGATGGTTAAGACAGAAGAAAAGAGAAGGCCAGGGAAGACCGAAAGGCCCTTCCTATGTTCTGGAGACTGACTTGCAACAATCCTAACAGGTGCAAAGTTATGCTGAACGACGCACTCTTTGTGTGCTGTTCAAATGTGCAAATGGAGCTGGGAAAAAATAAAAATAATTAGTGACTCTCTAGTAGGGCCTCTTTCTACTGAAGTAGTAGTTCTGAAGACTGATTGCAAACACGAATCAATGTTAACATGGGAAACCCCTTCACTGGAAAGAACACAAAATGTCTGCAAAGAAGAAACCAGAGTTCAAAGGCAGAAGGGAAAAATGGAGCAGGGAGAAAGAACCTTCAAGGACAAAAGCAGGCCTGGAGGTCTGCGAGGTAATGGAAACCAGCAGGGACTGGTATACCACAACTGGCTCTTTCCTTCTGGAACTGCTTTCCTTTTCACTGGAAGCTCATAATTAACCAGTTGGCCCCAAATCATGTTTTCTAGTAATGGAGAAATCTTCTCCCACATTTTTACCCTTCATCCCCAGGCTAAAAATGGAGAGCCAATGCCCTCCAAAGAGACAACCCCATTACTTAAAGTACAGGCTCCATGCCAGATGAAACCCGTCCAGCACAGGGATGTGCCACAAGCCCTCCCACAGTTCTAGAAGAGGAGGAAGAAAAAGGAGGAAAAGAAAATAAATCTCTTACAATAGGAAACCAGACTGCACGATTAGGGAAGCCTATTCAGAAGATAATTTTTTTGTTAGAAAAAGGTTTCTTTGTGAATGCCTTTCCTTCTTCACCATATTAAAAAATAATTATTAAACTTCCTTCCTGGAAGAACACAGAGGGGAAAATGATGCTGGATAGGACACCATTATTTAGCTAGTGCCAGTGGAACCTTCAACTGAGCCAGATTTCCAGTCAAATTTGTGCAATAAATTGTGGTGCATTTCAAAACCCCAGACTTAATTATCTAAGTATACAGCTTAAGGTCTCCCTTTAGACACTGAGTTTCTGCTTTGCCAGTTGCATCACTCCAAGGTCTAAATCAGGCTGTCAGGTCTAGTGCCACATATTTTATCCACCAAATTCAAACTACTCTCAGTCTGGGTTTCATTCACTAAAATGAGGCCTGTACCTTTTCAGGACAGATATCATTCTAATCCTACAGAACAAAGACGGCTCTCTTTTACTCTCTAGTTTACCCGTCATCAATCAGAAGACTACAACATTTATCACTCACTACCACGAGGGAGAAATATGGACAAATCAAGTTCCCAGAACTATGAACGGCATAGACATGCATGTCCAGCCCCCAGCTGGCAAGGCAATTTCTTTATACAGACATTGTACCTTGCCCTACCACAGGACGAGACCTTGACAGGATGGAATCCAGACCTCTTAGGGCTGCTCCTGGGAAGGAGACTGTCTTATCAGCAGATCTGGAATTAACACAGTCAGGAAGGGGGTGAGGTTATTATGTACCAGCCATCTGCACCTGATAAACAAACAGGCGAGTGACCAGATCCCCAGAAGAGTTGGGTAGAGGAGGATACAGGTGGGGAGCCTCCCACTCTGCACTCTGTCGGCGACAGTCGTTGTCATCCATGGCTGTTTGTGTCATGGGGCCGAGGCTGGTGTCTTGGTCACAGAGAATGCAGTTTAAGCTCCTGTATTATGTAACGTCACTCTAAATTCCCTGGTTCTCCTAGCCATAAATGAAACTTTAATTGTGCCTATTTAACAACATTTTTAAGGTCAATCACATCACCATCCCATTGTGACCACCACACGCTGTTCCAGTGCAGGCCTTCTGACTACACTCCCCAACGCAAGAGGCTGGCTCCACTCTCAATTTCTACAACACTTTGTTAAAAAGCAAAACAAACACCCCAAACCATGTGAGTGCCTACTGTGTGCTTGGTACTTTAAAACTTATTTCTAATCCCCACAGCAATCAATTCAGCTGAAATTACTAGCTTTGCTCACCCGAGAGGTTAGATACCCAGAGAAAAAACACACCCAAGATAACACACTTCAGAGCAAAAGATCCCCAAAAAAGATCTGTCTGGCCCCAGAGCCCATACTAGTTTCTCTCTTTCATCTGCCTCAATACTAGTTGAGGTGGCAAGGACTGACAGATTACCTACAGGCTTTTCGCTCCAATCTGGTTCCACACTCAATCCCCTACAGACCTGAAAAGGTCAATTAATTTCAACACATATTGCATGCCCACCCAAGCCACCAGCTCCTGGGAAGCTCATCGAGATGAAGTGAGTTGGATGCAGTATTTGTGCCAGTTATGAAGCTACTGTCACTCAGTTTTAAATCTAACCTTTTTTAAATTCCACTTTGTGATGCTGAGATGGGAAAACTGCCAAGCACGTTTCTGCTTTGCCAGCTGGTTCCCTGTTAGGCTCTGCCAGTAGGGGATGTGAGCAGGAGAATGGACAGGAAGAAGGGACAAACTCTTTCCTAGTCCTGTTGGCTACTCCACAGCCGCACATCTTCCTCTCAGCAATGATGGTCTGTTCCAGTAGCGGTAACGGATTCCAGCTTACAGTTTCCCCAACACTCCCAGAAGTCTCAGCACACCTTCTCACAGTTTCCAGAACTGATCAACTGGCAGCCCCTCCTGGCAGCTCTGGGTCTCAGCTCCGTGGTGTTTCTACTTCAAGTTTAGAGACACACACCTCAGCTCAACAGAGGTCTGCATCCCCCTTCCAATGGGTCCATCCAAGTGCAGCACTGGTGGTATAGTGGTGAGCATCGCTGCCTTCCAATGGGTCCATCCTTCAAATTTCTAAGTTTTCATATTCCAGTCTCTTATCTGTCTTCCCAACCCTACAGATGGTGGCTGTATCTTGTACTGAACACCAACCACTGTGTGAACCTTAGTGTTCTCTTTCTGCCTTTTTAGTATTCCCATACCTGATCAATAATTTCTTATATTAGGCTGCACCTGCTAAAATAACTGATATGGTTTCCATCCCCTAAGACAATGGCCAAAAGCCTCTTCACTATATAACTGGACAAAGAAACATGTTAACACCAGATAGTTCAAGTCTCTTTAACCAACACTTTCCTCAGAGAATACTGTCTCTTACCTGTTCGAGACTACCAGCCTCTGGCAGTACCCACATATCAGGACCATCTACAATCAAAAACGTGTATCAAAAACCCAAGAAAAATGGAAGGAGTGCACAGGAAAAGCTTCCATTGTTAAAACAGATGATGGAGAGAAATGCTTGAAAGATTTAGCTGGTAACACAAACACTACACTAAAAAGATTTCTAAGCCAGTACGTGCCTAATCCATGAAGGTAACATAAAATTTAAGCCATGAGAACAATGCACCCTAAGCTTTTTTCTACCTGACACATTGTTAGATGCTCTTTTGTATAGTGAACCTTCCTGTGATCTTAAAAAGCTCAACTACGACAAGGCTACATTCATGGTTTCATGTGTTAGGATCATGGTAAAGATAGAAAAGTAAAAACCTTCAATATATCAAGGTGGTTACTAGAGCATAAACAGGAATGGAAACAAAAGTGAGGGCTACTAGGCTTGACCAGACTCTCAGGCATAGAACACCAACAACATGTCATTTTTCTACAGCAAGATGGAAGAATGAAAGAAATAACATTCTTTGGTTTTGGTATTATAGATTCTATCATACTTCTCTCATGTCAACAGCCCCAAAAAAAGTGGAGCTCAATGGTAACCAGGGAACTGAGGTGAAGGGGAAAAGTTTAATGGGCATAGAGCTTCAATTCTACAAAATAAATTTCTAGAGATCTGTCTCCCAACAATGTGAATATACTTAACCCTTCTGACTTGTACACTTTAAAAATATGGCAGATGGTAAATTTTAGGTCAGGATTTTTTTTTTTTTTTACCACAAGAAAAAAGTAGAGCTCATTCAAGGCAACAGTCTGATTTCTATGAGCTGGGAGAAACATCAGCATGCTACCAAATTCCGAGTTAACATGAGAGTTTAGATATGAATCCAGATCTCTAGTTGGCAGAACAAAGAGATAAAAAGAGATTACTCAGTCACTATTTATGGATATAACCAAACATGTTAGCCCAGTTCTAATCCCAACAATTATATTCCACACTGCTTCCTTCCTGAATGAGAACCACAATGGAATCTTCTCCTCCTCTTTTTATATGTTATATCCTTTTGCTTGGATGGAACTGCTATCTCAGCACTAAAGAGTCTGCTTACTGAAATGACAAAAAAAATCTGAAAGGCCATGTTCAAATGCCATCCACCCCCATCAGGAAACCTTCTCTGAGCTCTCTAACCAAACATTCTTTTTTTCTCATGGCACATTCTCTCCCATGTCAGTAATATAGACTTCTTATATACCATACGTGGTTAGAAGCTACTCCAGATTAAAAACAGCACCATACTCACCTTTTTAACCTAACTGTATTTAATCCTCAAAACAACAGAGTAAATGAATAAGGTTCAGTGTAATTTACACCCTAGGTCCCACCAGTAGAAAAATGCCAGGAGCAAAAGCTGAACTCTGATTCCACAACGCATAGATACTGGATTCTATTATGAGGCATCTAAAGACCCTGTATGCTCCTCCTTCTTTAGGGAAGAAGAAAAAGCCATTTTCCTTCTTCTTCCAACCACTAAGCACTTGTCCTGTAAGCGTAGAGTTCGTGTGCAAAAAAAAGACGGAAATCACAATTAGCCTCAGCATTCCCTACAAAGCACCCCCCCCAGAGAGAGATGTGCAAGGTGACCTCCTCACCCAGAACTCCAACTCAGCCTCACCACTCGGTGACAAGAATGCTGGGTGGCTCCTAACAAATGCTGCTGAATGTGAGAAAACTACCCAGGGTCACTGGTAATGAGAAGCCAGAACATCTTGCCACTTAGCTACATAATGTTCACCTAATAAATCTTAGAGATTTGAACACAACCCAAGACCAGGAGGTTATAGGAAAACAAAACAAAACAAAAAATTCAGAAACACTGCTTAAAAATCCACTTCACTTCCCTCCACACTTTCAAAATATAAAGAATAACCCATAGTTTATCAGTCCTAATCAGAAATAAAAGGCTGTAAGTAAAAATAAAACCAAAAACCAACCTAATATTTTCTTCTGAACAGTTTAATTGTAATATATGNCAGTTTATCAGTCCTAATCAGAAATAAAAGAAAAGGCTGTAAGTAAAAATAAAACCAAAAACCAACCTAATATTTTCTTCTGAACAGTTTAATTGTAATATATGGTTACTTATACTCCCGAGGAAATTCCACTTTTTACCTTGATTTAGCTTTATTGATCTAATTTTAATCAAGGACAAGTGTACAGCAAAGGATGAAGGGTCAGCAACCCAAACGAAATGGAGAAGCAAGAGAAAAATACTCTAACTCAGCAAATGGATCAGCCTGAAAACAGGCCCAAAAGAACTATCATGGCCACATAACAAGGCATTGGGGAAAATCAATCTGCATACTTATTTTTTTGAATTACAGTACACTGTATTTCCTTAAGGACAGAAACTGTCTTTTGTAGGGTGGAGGGCTACCCAGCACAAATGTACCACAAATGTTTAGGTTATAATTACGTATGGAAAAAAATACCATCATATAGGATACCCATAGTGAGAACTAGAAAACAACCTTCTTTTAACTGTAAAAAAATTTTGTTTGTCTCAAACTAATTATGACTGCAGATTTAATCAGACAGATGAAGGTTCAAGTTTATGCACATATAATTTATAAATTTTTAAAAAAGGTTTGTCAATCAATTTGAGTGTAACTAAGGGTTGTGTTTAAGCTTCTTACTTGAATTAATATACTGACAAAATCATAAAACTATAAATCTACCATTAACAGAGAACCACCACGAGCTGTTTCTTGGCAGCAGCATAGCTCATAGGGCCCAGCAGAGAGCTGGAAAGAACAAGAGAGGGACAGATTACTGGGGAGGGTGGGGGGGTGCTGAGCCAGTGAGAAGTCATTCTGCAATAAACTACCTTTAAAAAAAACACAACACATTATCATGTGCCAGTCTCTGGAGAAAATGGCCCCAGTTCTTGAGAAGAAAACTTGATATGCAAAGCATAACATTACAGGATTGGAAGATAGGTGCTATAAAAAGAGATGGAAGTGTCTAGAATCTTGAAAAGGTCAGACAGCTAGAATGCGCTCTCCTCAAGAATCCTAACTCTTGAAGAATAAGAATGACCAGTTTCTATAAGTTCTGCAAAGTATGGCCCATTTGGGGAATAAGAAGTGGGCAGATGAAACTCTAAGAGAAATTAAAATGGACAAGAGGTAGGACAATCAGGGCACCAATAACCCAATGGAAAGTTTTAAGAAGACAGGACAATACACTCAGTCAAGATAAAAACTGAAATATGCCCATTAGACATGGCGATGACTTCAGATGGAGTAGTTTCAGTCAGATTTTAGGGGGTTGAGTAAATGTTCTAAAAACAAATAAATGAAAATCTTTATTAAATGATTTAATAAATTAAAGTAGAAGAATAAACAAAAGGATGACATAGTTTTTTATAGTAATGTAGAAAGACTTGATTGAATATGAAGGATTCATAAATATTCTACTTTCTGACCTACTAATTACAAGTTGTATGATCTAAGAACTATGTATTTATCTCCAGGAGGGACTTACACTTACTCATCTCTGTAGCCCCCAGCACCTAGTATTGGGTCTAACATATGGTGCATGCTCAATTAATGTTTGTTGAATAAAATTACTTAATCTCTCTGGGCTTCAATTTCCTCCCCTGGAAAAAAAAAAGTGGCTGGATCAAAATGATGTTGTTCTAGATATGAATGCCCATCAGTCTGTTAACTGTTACATAAAATGGGTCAATTCCCTATGACTCCTTGAATATATGCCATGTTGTAACACTCTCATTTAAGCAAGGGCATAACAACAAAACCGTACCCATTCACCTAATAATGAGACTATATGTTATTCCTGAGATGGTCCTCTGAGGTGAAAATATCTTCATTAAATCAGGTCACAGAAGGAAACGGAAGACAGATCTATCTGTTCAGAAAATGTTTTGATGAGTGTAACTTGTTTGCCCCTCCTCCAGTCTGCAGATATGGGCACTACTTGGAAATTATAAAAATGTAAACTTTTTAAAAGTTCATTTTTAAAAATTCAAAGATAATAAATCTGTAACTGTGTAAATGCCTTCTGTCCTATAGGCCTAGGCTATTTAAGTTTTAATCCAAATTGGGAGCTAGGGAGGCAGGACAGGAAGAACAGAGAGAAAAGAAACAATCAAATTTCTTTTTTTTTTTTTCTTTAGGAGTGGCTAAATTTTTCCAAATTTTTTTTTTAATAGTTTATTGTCAAATTAGTTTCCACATAACACTCAGTGCTCATCCCCAAAGTGTCCTCCTCCATGCCCATCCCCCCCTCCCCCCACATCCATCAGTCCTCAGTTTTTGTCAGCATTCAAAAGTCTCTCATGGAGAAACAATCAAATTTCAAAAGTAGAGATTCCTTATCTGTCAGCAGATAAGAAATACTTGTAAGAAATTATAACATCAACACTAATAGTTTCTCAAAGCACTCAAATGAATAACCAACATTCACTGTCAACAAAGCCACACACCCTTAAAGATTCGAAGTCATATCTTTCCAAAACTAGAAATACCAGAGAGAACCAGATGCTGATGAGGCAGTGACAGGAAATTGTGCCCTACCCCTCACCACAATCATTATCCCCTACAACCCTAGTACCTCCACTGGCCTCTCCAATCTGTCCAACCTTTTCTAGAACTTCTTCTATTCAACCTGCAAAATCAGAATTTAAATATAAAATAATAGGACCTCATCTACATGGATTTTAAACAGATGAGACACGACTTAGTGTGTCCAAAGGAAATATTTAAATTGTAGGTTACGGTGGGTCACCNTTCAGCTCAGGTCTCGATCTCATGGTTCCTCAGTTTGAACCCCGCACTGGGTTCTCTGCTGTCAGCGCAGAGCCTGCTTCGGATTCTCTGTACCCCTTCTCTCTGTCCCTCCACCATTCACGATCTCTTGAGATAAAATAAATTATACATTAAAATAATAATAAAATAAATTTAGGTCTTAGTTATAAAGTTCTGCCTGGGATTATTTTCAAAGAACATAGACTGTATCTCTAAATGGTTATGTGTTCAAACTTGGTAAATCACATCACTTTGTCCTATTTTCTTTATCGATCCACAAACATCTAGTTGATCAATCCAAACTGAAATCAAGTTGCACAGATTAAAATTTTTAGCAGAAGAAAACATATATAGCCCAAAGGGGGGAAAAAATGCTACAATGATTATTTGCATTATAAAAAGATTTTTCTCTCTAAAAAGAAACTTTAAAAATCATTTCTTTACAAAGTTATTTTCCCACTGCTTCTAAAGCATAAACTGATTTACCAGTAGTCATTTTTATTTGCAATATTCCAGGAACATTACAGTGGGGAGCTATACACTTTCTCTGTTCCTACTTCCAATGCCTTTAAACTATATCTTCATACATTTAACAAATTATTATTATTTAATTTAGCACCNATAAGGGATTAAGAAAACGATGATAGTTTTGCTGCTTTTTCATCCCATTTTCTCAACAGGTTTATACAGTCTTCAGTGGTAACATATTTTTCCTCCCCATTCCACAGTGAGGTTATAACTTAAGAATTATGAGTGGCAAGGGCAGAGGAGTAAGTAGCAAATGTTTCGATGAGCAGATGGATACATGGCAATGATGGGGAGTGTACGCTGTGTACCAGAGGCACCACCACAAGGATACAGTGGAGATACTCTAAGCAAATATGCAAATATGGGCCTATCATAAAGGGGCTTCTTATTCAGACAACCCATATGGGTTATGTATAGGAAATCACATCCATTATATCACTCCAAAATTCCCCGTACTTTAACTCATATGCTCATACCTTTCTAAGAAAAAATAAACACCTAAGAAACCTACAGCATTGAATGCAAGTAAAGCCAAAAACAGATAAAAGGAGAAGCAAAAAGGAAAGAGATCCATTGTCTTTGTATTGAGAAGGAGCTGTTATCCACAAATCTAAGCTTCATGGTTTAACTCCTGTGCAAAGTCCCAGTGCCACAAACCAGCAGGATATATGGTTAACAAAGGGTAGAAAGAGAAATCATTCCAAATGAGATTTTAAGTGAGTCATGCTCAGTAACCCAGAAGATTTCATTTACTTATCTAACTGAAAAATGTATTTTATCCAAGGAGCCATTAAGACGATATTGCATATGCCTAAAATACAGTAATCAATTTTAAATGAAATTCAAGACAAAATGTATGGGTATGAAACAAACTATCCTTTAGAGCTGTAGATTTACCAAATACAGCTTCAAAATTTTAAGGTGAAATGAGATAAGATGTGAGAAATTACCTCAACTGTAATCAAGGAAGGCAAATATTAGAGAATATAAAGAAACCTGATGTCAACAAATCACAACAAAAAGTGGTATGCTCCAGGCTTCAGGAAGCATCCTAAAAATGTCCCTTACATTTTTTAGACATCTGTCCTAATGCAAGTAGATGTGAAGGTAGAAACCAAAATTGTTTTATTTTCTTCTCTATATGCTTACAAAGCAGAAAGGCAAAGGAAGATCCTGAGACTAAATAAACATGCTGCATAGCTTAGGCTATTAAGGCAGCCAGATCTTCAGCAATCTCAGGACAACTTAAATTCAATGATCTGTGCCAAGAGTCAGATAATAGAAAAATTTAAGTATCCAATACATATTGTCCTTAAACACTATCCTGTCAGCCACCATTAAATACCATTTTGCTAGCCTGTAAAATTGATATTTCATATCTAGGGAGTATACAACGGATAGCTCTGGGAAAGCATTCAAGGCTTTGGACACACAATTGAGGCTTTGTAAATAAACATTAAAAATCAATTCAACAGCAAGAATGTTAACTAAATTTCATGACTATCGAACATCTAGCAATTATAGTCACCCAGAAAGATACCGAATTGTTATATCACTTCTAGGCCAAAAGGCTGATTAGATGGCTGAGTTCCCCAGTGGTCGCCATGGATGATATTTCTTAAAGAACGTCATCTCACTACTAATAAACTTGTATAAAGAATTTTCTTTCTTTCTTCTTTGAATAGCATGCATCAGAATTCACAAGATGAATCAATATCACTTCTGTCTCAGTATAATAGGGAATCCACTCCAAGTAGTCATTAAACAATCCTGGAGGAGGGTTTCATGTCTCCCCCCTTTTTGTATGTGCTATTCATCTTCCAATTAATTTCTACTTTGATTAACCCATCCCTCCCTTGCACTGGTCAAATAAAATGCTTTCCTTTAGGTCATCCTCCTTTTCACAATTACTAGGTTTCTTTTTTATTTTTTGTTCTCACACTGCTCATGGCTTCCTCTAAAAATTATCCTCTCCCAGTACTCTCCGGCCTTTCTGCCAATTTCACTACATATACAAGACGTTTGAAAACCCACGTCTATGAACTAGGAACAGCCTGTAGTAAAGATTTCCCAAGTTTTCACAAAATCAAAGAAGGGAGGAATGCTGTGGTGAGTTCAATACAGTGAACAAATGTATTGTAAATTACTCCAGATTGAAGGCCTATCTACTATTCTGAAATTATACGCTGTTGAATTTTTCTGTTTTTGTTTTTGTTTTTTTTTACAGATTTTATTTTTAAGTAATCTCTACACCCAAGATTAAGAGCTGTGGCGCTCTACCAACTGTGACAGCCAGGTACCCGTGTTTGTTTGTTTGTTTGTTTAACTTCTGGGGAATGAGTTGTTTGTGCTGAGAAGCAATGATGTCAGAAGGAGGAGGGGCACATTTTTTCTCCAGTTCTCCAGAGGGAGGGATAAGCAGTAGGAAAAATAAAGAGTTGAAAAGAAAGTAATGCTGGACAAAGAGCCAAGGACAGATCATGGAGGGCCTAATGTTGTCTGCCAGACAGAGTTAACCTGTGGAATATAGAAACAAAGAAAACTTTTTGGGAAGAATAATGATGGGATTTGAACTTCACAAAGACCAAATGAGCAATAGTGTGGAACAACAGATTGGAGAGTGATATTTGAAACAGGGTGCCCAGACACTTGTGCGATACATGAAACAAAGAATGAAGGCTTCAACAGTGGGGGGAGGAAGAATTCTGAGATAATCTGAAGTTTAAATCCATTAAGACATATCACGAGTCTGGTCATCACAATGTATCTCACATGTTGAAATTCAACGTAAGTCAGTCCTTTTTGTTTGCTTTGCTTTCTTTATACCTAAGAATACCCATCTAGATACAGTTGCATTAAGCCATAAATATCTACTAAGAACCCAAGGATTTTGATTTAACATGTTTCTTACCAGTACACAAAATGTCAAAATAAAATAACGAGTTTATGTTCCCACCTTAACGAATACTAATTATCCAAACTCAAATTCCAATATTTTATAACATGACTAAAGTCACAACCAAATCAGTGAAAATTTAAGAAGTCTTCAAGACAGCCCAGAAAGGTCCAGGCACAACAGGTGCTCAATAAACACTTGATGACTGAAGAGAAATTTCTTTCATGAAATGTCAAGTGAAGTTAAAGAATAACAAAAGGATATACCATATAATACTGAAAAGGATATACAATATAAAAGAATAACAAAAAGAATAACTAAAGTCCAAGTACAGCCACTACAAGAGTCCTGAGGAACATGCAAGTATGCTTGGCTTATCCCTTTAGTTTTGGCAACCCTAATTATCAAGGTGTTAAGAGCACCCAACATCTCTCATGGTAAAGTACAAGCATATGAAAGCTAAAACTGGAGGAATTCTATCTATCTCCCTATGACACCAAATGACTGTGCTATAGCACAAAGCTGCTATTAGTCTGTTACCACCAATACTCATGAGAGGAAAATGGGAATCACGCATACTGTTAATCATTGTCTGCTGACCAGTATCTTGTCAATCACTGGGAACAGGAAGTCTGTTTCTTTGGGCAAAAATTGCTCATATCTAATAAGGCTTCAAAAGTCTAAAATGGCTGAAGTAGATAGAATAAAGATATTAAAGAGGTTACGTTGCAGCTGTCAGACTTCACTTCTGTGATAGCAGGCACATCTGGTTCAACATCTGCTGGGAAGAGTTACCACAGCAGTACATACGCAGGTGAAAAAGGGTGCCACACTCGAAAGTGATTCGTGTATGCCTCAGAAGGTGAAGTGATAACTACCCTTTAGAGAAAATATAGCCAGAATGAATTTTCCTCCCCAATATTCTATAAGCAGATGCTTACCAGAAGTCCCCGTCCTCCTGCAATATCTCTGTTGAATTGAAAGAAGATGACTGGCCAAGAACATTACTATGCCACCCCAATAGATCACTCACACATTGTAAAATAGGAAAATCTAAAGTCAAGAAGAGGAAGATAATGCCTCTGTGAGGTAGTTGTAGTCCTTGGCATTTCTATAGCAGGTAAATGCAGAGCAGTTGAAAAAACTCCTTCCAGGCCAATGAACACGGTCACTGACACTCCTCAGAGGTGGGACAGACACTTCCTCCTCCAGCTACACATGGTGGTCAGAAGCTCCAGTGGGTACAACCCACAATCACAAAAAGAAATCTACAGACCTGTAGTTACAGAGCAGCAGTGGTCCAAGTGGGGTTTTAGTTACCTTTTCTTACTTTCATACAACTTTAAAGACCTAACAGGTTGATTGGATTATGACTCTCTTGCCAAATTAAAAATCATTACTTTGTACAGTAGCCAATTAAGTTCTATTTTCAGCAAACTAACAACCCAAAGGATTATAACCTATGACAGGACGAGGTTTAAATAGAAAAATAAGCTCCCCAAGCTGTTTAAAGGTGTCTTCATCTCAAAGGAATTGCACATCTCATTGAATTCCAAAGTCCCTGGCAAAAAGCCTTCAGCCTAATGTCAGAATTTAGGATCCTAGTTCTGGTGTTCAAACTCATACACATATAATCACAGGAAACACTATTCCCATTAAGATCTTTTAAAATTAACTTCCTTTTTCTCCCTGGAAAACAAATTAGACCTCAGAGGTAATCATCCTCAACAACCACAAAAGGAGGTCAGTGTGTTTAAATTAATCTCCCTGGCCTGAGACAGGCAATCAAAAACCAACAGGCAATCAGACAGGTAAATAGGCATTAGAACTGAGGATCCTGACAGGCAGGGCAGGAAACTATTCCCTGCCTTCCTTTATAAAAGATGTACAGCTCTGAGTAGGATCACAGAACTACAGATTAATCACAAAGATACCAAAAACAAACAAACACCTGGTCAGAACTTAGATAACTAGTCTCTAAACCACAGGTTTTATGGGAACTCATCATAAGTAGAAAAAGGGAACCTGGTCTAGATTCTATAAATAATCCCCTAATTTCAATATCTTCAGGGTTTCTCCTATATGAAATCACTGTGAATAATCCAGGCAATCATTCTCATGTATTTGAGATTACAAATCTGAACATGCTTTGGAATATTTTCATTATTACTGGAATGACATTTCATTACGATTGCTTTTACTTTAATGATTAATAAGAGAAAGTTCTATCAAATATATACGCATCTGGCTAATCTGTTCTAAGGCTAGCCAAAAGTCATTCCTGGGATTAAAAGTAGGACTTATAAAGTCAAACCAGTATATAAGGTTCAGACCCTGACTTCTATTCCAAGTGAAAATTCAAAAGAACAAAAAAGTTTCCTCCTTCTTAATTCCTAAGAAGCTCGTAACGCTATTGTCTTTGCCCCAGCAACTTGGCATAACTGGACTTAGGAAATTCAGAATCATAGGCAATTAACCAGTTTCCATTTTTCTTGATGTATTCTATAATTCAATTATACTGATTAGTATAATGAACAAGAGGAAAAAAAACCCACCATTGTCATATGGTAAAGGCAAACTTCAACAAAATCTAGCTATCTCACTTGTAATGAACGAATGTAGGAAAAGACAGGTCAAATGCACTGTTCCCGTGGTAAAAGCAATTGGTCTTGTCATTTTCATGAACTTATAAACCAAAGAATCACAAGATCTGTGGGCTGAACAGAAACTTCAAAACTTATATCTAGCCTCATGTCAAATCCCCTCCACACCTTTCCTACTATGCACTTATTCAGCCCATGCATAAATGTCTTCCATGAAAGGAAACTGCCATTTCCTGGAGCAGCCCACTCACTCTCTTACTGAACACCTTGCTTAGAAAGTTGTTTTTTCAAAGTACATTTAAATGTTTCCCTATAACTGGTCCTAGTGTTTTACTCTCTGACATCCACCAGAACCAACTTAGTAAACTTTCTCACTGAATGTGCAATATTATAGTTTCTCTGCAGTGCAGCCTAATAGAGAGGTCATAAAACCTGAGTTCTCTGTAGTGCAGGAGGATTTTAAATGCTGTCAGAATCATAAAGAACTCTCTTTTCCTCCATAGGGCGGCTTAGGCTACTAAATCCTGGTGCACTGTGAAACCCATTCTTCATGAACTACTTAGCCTGTTGCTCTGATCTAAATGATCAAACTGGACAAAAAGGAATCTATAAAATTAAGGATTTCTTCTTCTCATTGTCTGTCACTTAAAGCACTGAAACAACTCTAGCAAAAGAGATAAGAAAAGACTAAGAGTATCACTATGATTAGTGAGTTAAACCCTAAACAGAACACGAGGATCAGCCTTTATTATGCCAAGAAGAAAAATTACAAAGGAAAGAGGCAGGTGATTCTAAGTACAAATTTCAGATGCTGAAGAAAGCAAATACAACAATGCTGAAATTATTTCCACTGGGAATCATACTGTTGCCTTGGACAAGTTAACCTCACTGGGCCTCAAATGCTGTAACATTAGGAGCTTGGACGAAGACAGACAATTTTGATACTGCATTATCCTAACTGGTGAAGGGACTTCTGACTCCATCATACTGCCTCCTCCAAAGAATATGATCCTACTCACCCTAAGATGAAACAATCTTCTAATTGTTTCACATGTTGGCAAGATTTCACAAGTAGAAGCTACCACACTTTAGTCAGTATGATCTGGGAATCATTATAAAACATATGAAACATGAGAAATCAAAACTACCACAAAATGATTCAGCCCCTTTACTGGAGATTTTCAAGTAATTATCAGCAATTCCTGATAGGAACAAATGCCTTCATCTATTTAAGTAAAACAGGTGTTCATGACCTATAAGGAATCATGCTGCATACGCAGGGGATACAAGCATGAATCAAACATAAAATCTACCTTTAAAGGAGCTAAAAGTCTAGTAATAGAGATGAGGCAGGTGCCTACAATGCAAAGTAGAAAATGGGGCCACAAGCCAAAATGTGTTTATGTTTATGGATAAAATGCTATGGCAACTCAGCAGGAGAGATTATTTCTGACACAAAGGATCTGAGGAAGCTTCGTGGAGGTGGTCCTATCTGTCTGAATATTGATGAGGGGGTAACACTGGTATAAAGATAAGGGGAAAGACTATTCTAGGCTGGAGGCACATTAGGAAAAGTACAAAGAAAGTATGAGCATGTATGGAAAAACCACAATCCAGTCTGTCGCAACTGTGCCATGCTGCTGCTCACTGAGTACACCACAGCCACTCAGCCTAGGTCAAATCCTCATTAAGGACTCTCCCAGCTAGCACATTTAGCCCCCACCCACTAAACATGCCCCCAGTGACATACACAAAAACTATCCATACCTATTTCCAACTTCCCCCATTAAAAGCTCTAAAAACACAAAGTATATAAAGGATTTTATAACAAATAAGCTTGGAAGCTTAGATCACGTCATGGGACCTTAGAAGTTTGGCCCTTTTGTCTAGGAAAGTTTAGGACAAGGAGAGTGGTGGAATCAGAGGTATATTTCAGGAAGATTGATCTAGTAGCCATATATAGACATGGTTTAGAAGATGGACAACTGGAGGTAAGGAAGCCAGTTAGACCATTATGCTTGTAGAGAGAGACATAATTAGGACCAAAACCCCTCAAAGGGTGTCTGTTCAACAGCACACTGTCCAAACCAATTTTAAATGACTCCAACAACCACGTATCCCTAGCTTTCATGATTTTCTCTAGTGTAATATGTCACTACCATTCATGTCCAAGAGAGAACAGATTTCTTTATGTGCTGCAACAATTGTCCCCCCACCCCCACCCCCATGGTGCAAAGCTGAGCTAAGGGTTTTTTGCATAGAAATTGTGGTATGCAAGTACGCACGTCAATACCTTGCCTTTATTACATGTGGACTAACTAGGAGGCACATTATTTGTTAAGGCATTAGGATAACAAATCAACTTAAAATGACACTTGAGAATAGGCTATTCAAAATATAAGCCAAGATTATTAATATACGTCTTTCAATAGGGAAAAAATCATCAGACCTAAGGGAAGCAGACAGCAGCTCTCAGTTAGGGGAGGTGGATGTACAATAAATGAAAAGCCAGAGGCTGCTTTTAGGCACTTTCTTATTTAGAGACCCAAAGTGAGTCAGAGCTACTAAATAAGCTTGACTGACAAAATAATTACTAGATAACTACATAATATCTGAATGTCTAATATGCACAGGCACTTTGTATGACCCATTTAATATTCCAAAGACTTCGATTTCAACAATATGACTTTCCCAATAAGGAAGCCAGAGCTCAAATATATTAAATAACTTATTCAAGATTAGTCACTACTAAATCTACAGAAATAGACTTGAAACCCACGTCACTCTGACTAGGAATTCTCCTCTTTCTACATACAGCACCCAATTCAGAAACTACTGTTAACAACGACAAGGCGAGTAATTTGAAGACACACATAAATGGGACAGGCAAGAGGGTAGACGAACATGACCAGGTAGGGACAAGAAACCTTCCCTGGAAGTTAGGGGGCCAAATTTAACATCAAATGCAAACTTCTGAGGAAGCCCGACGGAGCCATGAGGCTGAGCAATAGCAAATGCAAGGAATGAGGAGACCTCACTGTAGGCAGGTCTTTAGGAATACACATAATAAACCACCAAAACACAAGGTCTCTCTCCTCTCCCTCATGAAATGTATAAAGGTTCATCATGTGCTCTGCTATAGTCAAAAATTACTGCTATAAAATAAAAATCTCAAAGTTAAATAATTTTTTTTGTAAGCCGACAAAAACATTGAGCTTTCTGCTTTCCCTTGCAAAGCCCTACAATGCATTCTACTCTACAGTATACTATGACTATGTGTTTTTGAAATCAAGAACCTAAAATCCAATCTCATGCATTACAGTAGCTATCCTTTTACAATTGCCCATTCCTGGATCTTTCCCCAAATACAGACAACCGAACTTGCTCTTGCATTTTTTTTTTAAATTTTTTTTTTTTTTTTATCTCTAGGAGAGAGAGAGAGAGAGAGAGAGAGAGAGAGACAGCGTGAACAGGGGAGGGTCAGAGAGAGAGGGAGTCACAGACCGAAACAGGCTCCAGGCTCCGAGCTGGCAGTCAGCACAGAGCCCGACGCGGGGCTCGAACCCACGAACCGCGAGATCATGACCTAAGCGAAAGTCGGACGCCCAACCGACTAAGCCACCCAGGCGCCCCACTTGCTCTTGCATTTATCCTGGTAAGCAAGAGGATTGAACGACCAAGGCTAAAAGAATCTCAATCCCAAAGCAGCTTCTTCTACTGAATCCTCCCTTAAGTTGAACAATTGTATCAACTCTTCCTAAGAGTTTTTCCATTTTTATTTCTGCCAACTCCAAGATAATATTTTACACATCATGTTAAGGTATCAATCTAACAATATAGTTTTTTCCCAAATTCAATCACTTCCTCTTTATAGAGATGTTCTTCCACTCATTATGGGGGGATAAGGAGAAGGCCTTGATCATAAGACAAATCTTCTTCAACAACTCTGATTTTCTCCTTACCAAGTGGGGTGCCTGCATATAACAACTCAATAGTTATACAATTCACTATTTGTGAACAAGAATAAAAAGAGCCCTAGTAGGCTAAAAATTAGGAGATGGCTGTGAAGACTACAGGAGAAAGGTATCACAATTCTGTGGATGAGAAGAGAAGAAGAATGTGCCTTCCCTGAATCTACAGATCACAGAGGATAAAAGGTCATCACATTCTTAAAACTCAACTGTCCCTGAGCAGAAATCTTTTTTTTTTTTTTTTGAGTTGAGAGTTAAATGGAGCCTTGTTTTGCATAAGCACTAGCCTGGAAGAGTCAATACTACCCCAACATCCTCATTCCTGTGGCTTGGCCATAAATGTCTGAACTGTTGATTTAAGAAATGCCCACTGTTTCACACTACCCCCTGCACTTAAATGTCTAAACAGCACAGTAACTAGTATATATACATACACACAAAGTCTCTCTCTTTATCTTCTTCACTATACCCATTTATACAGGTAATACCATTTCACACATTTTACTTAACCACTTATGCTTACAGGCCTTTGCTACACTATCCCCAGGGAAAGTATGAACAGTAGGAGGAGAAGAATTTGTTCCTGGGCAATAAGAATATTTATTAAAATTAATAAATATTTTTATTTATTCTTGTTTTCTGCCCAGGAAACTGCATACTACATGGTCTGGCCTCCAGGATACAAAACTTCAAACACATATATCTTCTAATTTAAAGCATCACTGCCCCACATATTTCCCATCTTCTTAAAACAACAAAAAAATCACTGAGTCTTAAACAAGGTAAATATAAACTTTAGTTTTAACAGATAATCAAAGTTGGTGCATAAAAATCATGAGGAAAACTAGCATATCCTTTTATTAGAGCAATTTCAAACGCTATGCCGTGCATTAAAGGTCAACCCAAACAAATGAATTACTCAGATTCCACCAGGCTTTGCCCTAGAACAACCAGACAAGACCCAATGAAATGAAGGCTGTATGCTAGTTTGGCCACAGGATGAAAGAGTCGGTATAAATTCATGTGCTCACTAGAAAGTAGAGTTAGAAAGACCTGATCATTATATAGCCAGTAAGTTCCTATTATGTAGACCAGTAAATTTTTATTAAAATGATACAGATTACTATCCTAACAATGGTCAGTTTCCTATTTAAAAACAGTTATAGTTTCAGAGAAACAGCCAACTAGAACAGGCACGTGCTATACGGCACCATTTGAGCTTCATGGTGTATTTACAGCATCCTGCTCATACTGGGCACTCAGTATGCAGGGTCTCACTTGGTCATGAAACCTGTGCTTTGTGACTGTGAACTTTCTTGGACCATGACCAAATGTATGGTTTCTAACTATTCATCCTTCTATTTTGTAATTCTATATTGCAGTCACACACTTAAAATGAAGTATAATGTCAGAGAATTAATTTTTCTTCCTTCAAACTTTACTAGCTGATACTTGTTTAGTGGCCTTATCTTGGGCAAGTTTACTAAACTATCTGTGTCTCAGTTTCCTTATCTGTAACTGTTGAGCATAAAGAATTTCAAACGCATATTGTTATTAGGATTAAACCTATAATATATGTCAAGAACTCAGAAGCAGTATCTGGCACCTTAGGAACCACCCAAAAATATTTGTTACAGCTACCCAAACCTAAGCCACAAGAGAGTTCAAGGTAGCAGCTAGCAACTTATGGAAACATGCACACATACTCTATATATATGTATCCTCAACACTCAGGGGGATTCTAGCCGCTACATGCAATGGCCAATGTCCAAGTTAAAGTCAATTTTCATCTTTATAAATGATTAAACTTTTGTGTTCCATCACTACAGAGTAGGCTTCTAGAATATCTGTATAGCTGTTTTCAGAGAAGCAGCCTTTAGAATAAAAAACCGGTGTTTCAGGGCATCTGGGTGACTCAGTTTGGTATCCGACTTCAGGTCAGGTCATGATCTCATGGTTTGGTTTGTAAGTTCAAGCCCCATGTTGGGCTCTGTGCTGACAGCTCAGAGCCTGGAACCTGATTCAGATTCTGTATCTCCCTCTCTCTCTGCCTCTCCCCCATTCATGTTCACGCTTGCTTTCTCTCTCTCTCTCAAAATAAACAAATAAATACACAACAACAACAACAACAACAGGGTTTCAACAAGCAGTTTTAAAGAGATGGTTTGAGCTGGGTTAGAATGAACTGGGATACCAGTCACCTCTATATCAAGAAAGTTGGTTTCTAACAATAAATTTGCTAGAAGACAAATTTCGAAAGACACCGCAATAAACTTCCAGTTGCATCACATAATTAAGCACTAACACAAATACATGGAAGACAGGGCGGAAAAAGATTTATTTTAAGCCCAGCTATGGGAAGACAATGAATTTATGACCTAAATGATCAATACTCTAAAAAAGTTTTACAAAATGAAACCTATTGAAAAAATAAAATATCCAAATATAGGAAAATAACCATATAGTGAAACCCATCTGAAACCCATACCAGAAAAATATAGTCAATAAAATTATTCTACTTTAAAAGTAATCAAGGGAGATAAAAAGTATACACAAAAGTAAATGAAATGTGGTAAAACACATGTAAAGTGCACATCCTTACTAGCAATATTATATGCAAATGAAAACAATTCTAAGGTCCTGTTAATCTAAGAAATCTAACAAAAATCATGACAAAACCAACTTACATGTAGAAAAGTGTAGGTATTTATGGGATGCAGTCTGAAAAATTAGCTTATATATCCTTTGGCCTATTAACCCACTTTGAGAATATAGTTCTATGTTGATGAGGAGTAGAGAAAGGGAAACCCTACTGCACTGTTTGTGAGAACGCAAACTGGTGTAGCCACTCTGGAAAACAGTGTGGAGGCTCCTCAAAAAATTAAGAGAACTATCCTATGACCCAGCAATTGTGCTACTAGGAATTTACCAAAAGGATACAAAAATGCTGATTCAAAGTAGCATATGCACCCCAATGTTTACAGCAGCATTATCAATAGTAGCCAAATTATGGAAAGAGCCCAAATAGCAATCAACTGATGAATGGATAAGGAAGATGTGATATATATACACAATGGAATACTACTTGGCAATGAAATAGAATGAAACTGTGTCATTTGCAACAGTGTGGATGGAACTGGAGGGTACTATCCTATGCGAAATAAGTCAGTCAGAGAAAGACAGATACCATATGATTTTACTCATAGGTGGAATTTGAGAAACTTAACAGATGAACATAGGGAAAGGGAAGGAAAAATAAGATAAAAACAGAGGAAGGTAAGCCAAAAGAGACTCTTAAATACAGAGAACAAACTGAGTGTTGATGGAGATGAGGAGGTGAGGGGTTAAATGGGTAATGGGCATTAAGAAAGGCACTCTTCAGGATGAGCACTGGGTGTCGTATATAAGAGATGGATCACTGGGTTCTACTCCTAAAGCCAAGACTACACTGTATGTTAACTAACTTGAGTAAGTAAATAAGTAAATAAATATCCTAAATAGGATGAAAGGTGTATGTTTAGTACTATTAAGAAAAAGCAGGGCAAACTTCAAGCTATATTACGAAGCTGTAATAATCATCAAGACAGTATGGTGCTGACAGAAAAACAGACACTCAGATCAATGGAACAGAATAAAGAGCCCAGAAATGGACCCACAAACATATGGCCAACTAATCTTTGACAAAGCAGGAAGGAACATCCAGTGGAATAAAGACAATCTCTTCAGCAAGTGGTGCTGGGAAAACTGGACAGCAACATGCAGAAAAATGAACCTTATACCATATACAAATATAAACTCAAAATGGATGGAAAACCTAAACATACAACAGAAGCCATTAAAATCCTGAGTATGGTAATGGCACAAAAACAGACACTCAGATCAATGGAACAGAACACAGAACCCAGAAATGGACCCACAGACATACGGCCAACTAATCTTTGAAAAAGCAGGAAAGAATTTTTTTGTTACACCATACACAAAAATAAACTCAAAATGGATGAAAGATTTAAAATAAAAAGCTTCTGCACAGTGAAGGAAACAATTAGCAAACTAAAAGGCAACTGATGAAATGGGAGAAGATATTTGTAAACGACATATCAGATAAAGGGTTATGATCCAAAATCTAGAAAGAACTTATGAAACTCAACTCACAAAAGAACAAATAATTCAGTGAAGAAATGGGCAAAAGATGTGAATAGACACTTCTCCAAAGAAGACATCCAGATGGCCAACTGATACATGAAAAAATGTTCAACATCACTCATCATCAGGGATATACAAACCAAAACCACAATGAGATGCCACCTCACACCTGTCAGAATGGCTAACATTAACAACTCAGGCAACAACAGATGTTGGCGAGGATGCAGAGAAAGAGGATCTCTTGCACTGCTGGTGGGAATGCAAACTGGGGCAGCCACTCTGGAAAACAGTGTGGAGGTTCCTCAAAAAATTAAAAATAGAACTACCTATGACCCAGCAATTGCACTACTAGGTATTTATCCAAGGGATACAGATATGCTGTTTCGAAGGAGCACATGCACCCCAATGTTTATAGCAGCGCTATCAACAACTGTCTAAGTATGAAAAGAGCTCAATGTCCATCGATGGATGAATGGATAAAGAAGATGTGTTATGTACATACAATAGAATATTACTCAGCAATCAAAAAGAATGAAATCTTGCCATTTGCAACTACATGGCTGGAACTAGAGGGTATTATGCTAAGTGAAATTAGTCAGTCAGAGAAAGGCAAATATCATATAACTTTGCTCATAAGAGGACTTTAAGATACAAAACAGATGAACTTAAGGGAAGGAAAGCAAAAATAATATAAAAACAGAAAGGGGGACAAGATATAAAAGACTCTTAAATATGAAGAACAAACAGAGGGTTACTGGAGGTCTTGTGGGAGGGGGGATGGGCTAACTGGGTGAGGGGCATTAAGGAATCTACTCCTGAAATCACTGTTGTACTATATGCTAACTAACTTGGATCTAAATTTTAAAAATTGATTAAATTTTTAAAAAAAGGAAAAGGAAAAACCAGGGGCACTTGGGTGGTTCAGTCATGTGAGTTTCAACTTTGCCTCAGGTCATGATCTAGTGGTTTGTGTGTTTGAGCCACGCATCAGGCTCTGTGCTGACAGCTTGGAGCCTACAGCCTGCTTCAGATTCTGTATGTGTGTGTCTCTCTCTCTGCCCCTCAACCGCTAATTCTCTCTCTCTCTCTCTCTCTCTCTCTCAAAAATAAGTAAACATTAAAAATTTTTAAGAAAAAGGAACACTGAAAGCTAGAACAAGGGAATAATTAATTAGATATTAGCATAATGGAATATATGTGTGTGTGTATTAAAATTTTAAAGTCCCTTAAATAAAGAAAAATGTGGGACCTGCATTTCCACCAAGATGGAACAAGGATCAAATTTTTCCTCCCACTTAAAACAGCCAAAAACACAAAAACGTTTTGAAACATGGGTGTCAATATGCTACATAACAGGCAACAAAGAACAGCAATCTCTAAGAGACAGGACCCACAATTGCTTACTGCCTAGAAAGAGGATTTTTTTGGGGGGAGGGGGGCAGGTCTGGGGACACCTAGACAGCTGACGTTCATGGCACACATCAAGAGGGAGAAGAGAGCAGCACAGACAGAACTACTGAGATTCCCACAGGGCCGCCCTCGAGCATAGGAGTGTGCAGAAAATATCAACCACCTGAGGCCAGGGAAAGAGCATAGGAGAGTATTAGAAAGAATGATGCCTACCCCTACTATGGTCCAACCATCCCACAATCCAGGCTATTTACTCATGAGATGAGAAAACATATATCCAAAGGAAATCTATGGAAATCTATATCCAAATGTTTATAGAAGCTTTATATGTAAATAGCCCAAAACTGGAAACAACCAGAAACAACCCAGCAGTCACCAACAAGCAAAGAGATAAACCAGGGTATGGACCTACAACAGAATACTACTTAGCAATAAAAAGGAATGAAGTACTGATAGCACACCACAATGCAGATGAATCTCTAAGTATGCTGAGTGAAAGAAGGCAGATTAAAAAAAGAACAGATACTGTATGATTCCATTTATATAAAACTGTAGAAAATGCAAATTATAGTAATGGAATGCAGATCAATGATTGGAGGGTATATGGGAAGAGATAAAAACGAGCATGAGAAAACTGGGGAAGAATGAATATGTTCACTCTCTTGATTGTAGTGATTTGATGGGTATACACGTTTCTCAAAATTTACCAAATTATGTACTTTAAATATGTGTAGTTTTCCTGAATAGCCATTATATCTCGACAAAGCTGTTACTAAAAACAAGAAAAAATGCGGCCGCATGAGCAGTTGTAAATATCAGAATACAGAGTAACACATATACAGGTCACAATCATCAGAAGTTAAGAGAAAGCTACATAAAATTTGTTAAGGTCTTTTGAATTTTTACTTAACTCTTTACACCCACTGAGTTGAGTTAATTTAATCTAAACAGCCACTCTTATTTTCTAGAAACAAGACCTGGGAGACAGTCTGCGCATGATCATATGAACAAGTCACAGGAGAAAAAGAGACATCACACAACTCATAAGATACCAACCTCTGTTCTACATTCATCGCTCTCAACTAAATTTCACCAGTACCAACACTCAGAATAACAAGATGCTTGGAAACAAGACAGACGCTTTGGAAGAACTACAAGCAGAGATGCTAGAAAAACAATGTTTCCTAATTTCACTAGGGCAATCAGGGAGCACCCAGAGGTGAAACATAAAGGGCCATCTTGTCCACAGGAGGGACAATATTTAGAAATTAGCCCCCACAATTTCCAGAAATGCCAGTTCTTTTAAAAGATTGACTAAATCACTTCAAAGCAACACATTTTTAAATTCCAAATTAACACGACTTGCCATACCTGATGTTCCTTAAAAAAAATGCGGTTTTGTTTTAAAAGAAAAAAAGAAAAGTCATTCTTATTTAGAAGATACAGGATGTGAAGAAAATGGGGGTGAGGAGTACCCAAAGGCATTAAGTTTCCTGGGGCTACCATTAGAAATTCTCACATCTGGTGACTTAAAACATGAATTTATTCCCTCACAGTGAAGAGCCTAAATTCCAAAATCAAAGTATAGGCAGCAGGGTCAACCTCCCTCTAAAATCTCTAGGGAAGAATCCTTTCCTCCTGCAGATTCTGGTGGCTGCCAGCAGTGCTTGGCTTATAGCCACATCCCTCCCATCTCTGCCTTTGTGGCCTTCTTCCATCTGTGTGTGGCTGACCTTCTTATGATAACAATGGCCACTGGATCCAGGGCCCAGCCTAATCTGGCATGACCTCATCTTAATTTGATTACATTTGCAAAGACACCATTTCCAAATAATGTCATATCCACAGATACTCAGTTATTAGAACTTTACCTTTTGGGAAAACACAGTTCAACACACTATGGGAGTGGGGGCCAACATCTAACATAGTAAATTTCTCTTCAAGGAGGCAGTATAAAGGGAAGAATGAAATTTTAGTTAATGTAGAAAGAAATATTTTCCCTAAGTATACACTTGTTGCCATCTAGTTTTCAATCAAAAGAAGTTCAATATGGCTAACAAAATCCTTTTTGTTCTTTTCTAATTTCCAAATTATGTTTGCAACAAATATCCCTCACCCTTACTCCATCCATCCTCTGATGAAGTAACAATTTTCATTCTCAAATACACTGCTCGAAGTTTAGGGGGTAAGAATCCACAAATCTTCCTTGATTTACAACAGGGTTACATCCTGATAAATCCCTCGTAAACTGAAAATAGAGTAAGACAAAAACACATTTAAAAGATCCAATCTACTGAATATCAGTTGAGCCTAGTCTACCTTAAACATGCTCAGAACACTCATGTAATTTACTGAATACTGTACGCCAAGCGAAAACCAGAATGGCTGTATGAGTGCAGAACGTTTATAAGTGTATCAGTCATTTACCCTCATGATCGAGTGGCCGACTGGGAGGTAGAGCTTACTGCCCAGCATCACCAGAGATTATTTTAGGACATATCACCAGCCCGGGAAAAGATAAGAATTCCAAGTACAGTTTCTACCAGATCATCATGAAGTAGAAATTTTTTTAAGTTTAGCCTTCATAAGACAGAGACTACTTGTACTTTTACAACCGGAAAAGGGGAAAAAAAAGTTTCATCTAAGTCAGAAGTGAATTTGCTTCTACAGGAAGATTAGTCTTGTCCTTCCGGGCCATCACTATTATAGAGGTGTTTCATGATCTTTAACATGTTTACATATACACTCAATTACACATAATGCGTAACACCACTTTTAGAATGTACTCTTGCAATCTTATAGGGCTAAGAGTGAAGGATTTCACCACAGCTCATTCCTCTCTTCCATGCAGTATCTAATGTATACCAATCAAATAAACTTAGCATAATATGAACACACTAAAAATGTGACTTCTATCTTCTAGATTTTCAAATACAAAAAAAGATTTGTTAAATGGTGAAATGCTTATTAACTGAAATTAAGTAATTAAACCCATTATATCACTAAGGAAGAAACTGAAGGACAAGACATAAATCACCAGATATTAGATGACCTCTCAGATGCACAGATGACAGAGGGTTTGTTCTGCTATCAATGCAAATATATCAAATAAAGGTATCTGGTTCATATGATTTGCTTGCCAGACAGTGCCTGGAGATGTCCGTTTAGTAAATTAGTAAATTGGTAATTTAAAAAATGGAAACTATATGTTTCATAATTTATTTTTAGGCAGCCTGTAAACAACAGCGTCAAAATGGACCTCTAATATACCTTTTACATCTGTAAGCATGGTGGTGGCACAGATGAGAGACTGGGTGAGATTTTTGATGATTTATAACAATGCATAAAATGTGATTAACGTTTTTGGAGTCGCTCTAGATATGGTAATGAACAGATACCAGATCTAACACCATCCATTTCTTCCAATCCTAAAAATTATCATCTATAAGCAGGGGGAGGGACAAAAACATTACACCATTTTTTTAAAAGTTTTTTAAAAGGCACAAAGCCCACTATCTATGATAAAAGTACTGCAAACATAGGAAAATATTCTTACAGAACTGGTGAAGAAATACTAAACCTTCATTCATGTGGAAAAGAACCATTCATTAGAAGAACTTAAATCTAATTTTGATGGTGAGAAAAGACATCTTCATATAATCTCCTTTAGGTTTCTGCCTCTCTGAAATTCAAGGACACAGCTACTACTCTGTATCTTGGTAAACAGCATTAAATCCACATAAATTATCACTGAAATATATGCTCCGCTCCCCTCCTCTAATGTCCATCTGCACTGATTACATTTACAAAGACTACATTTCTGGTGCATTTATATTAGCCAGCATCTTTTCCATCACTTACAATTTTCAAATGTCTCAAAAACTCTTTAGTATTACAAAAAGATGGGTAGGAAAGCACCCAATGATCAAAGTGAGAAACCCATCTTTTTAAGTAAACGGACAGGCCAAAATCAAAAGAACTCAGGTGTCCCAAATCTACTAACCAATTTAGCAAGTCAAAAGAAACAGAGATCACAGTGGAGGTTAGAACCAAGTAATGATGAGCAGAGCTATCAAATTTAATCAAATCCAAGATTCCACTTATTGTAAGATGCATTATTATTTTATAAGTCATTAAAAACTGTCAGTTACAACAATAAGTTTCATCCTGAAATCTGACATGTTAAATTAAAATGTGGAGGGGGGAAAGGACATATCTTTCAAGAATTAAAGAAATGAGGTATATTTCCAATAAGGTCAAGAAGGCAGGATTACTTCATAAACACAAAGCTTTATTTTTTCTATCACAGTTAAAAAATCTTATTGTCAAGTTCACTTTATAGCTATTCCCACCCTTATGTTCATCATATATCACTTATATATTAAGTATAATCACTCTACCAGCAAGTGGACCTCAAATAGTTAAAATTATATGTGCCAACCAGATGGCAACTAAGAAGATAGAAGACACCTAGCTAGCTTACAGCTTTGGCCAAATATCCAAATCACTTATACCAATCTAGGGAAAATAAAGAAACTTAAATTTGGTCCTTTGGGAAACCAATAGTGTGTATATGCTGAGAATTCGCCTGTGGCCCCAAGCTGATCATTTTCTTTGCATTAACTCAGAGTGAGTAATGATCAGAAGGCTATTGGCAGAGACACACAGCCCCCAGGTCTGTTTGATGTATGATCCTATAACAACACGATTATCAAGACCCATTTCTCTCGCACCAAAATACTGAATCCAGACATCAACCCAATGCCTGGAAAAGATGCTACACAGTGACAGCTGTTTCATGCTTCTATCCTCAATAGTTGCATTCTCACCAGACACGTGCTTTAGCCAATGAGGTATCGGTGCATTCATAAAGAAAACATTTCAAGAATTCTGGCCACTAAAATTTAAAGTTAGCAGACACCCTTGCTTTTTTTTTTTTATTGGCTTAAGTCATAATAAATAAGGAGCAGTTTTGCAGAAAGATGATGAAGGGACTACTGCATTTTATGTAATTAAGCAATAAGCATATAGAAGCAATTAAGTGTATAGCATGAAATAGCAATAAGCATTTAGCACAACACAAATTACTCAACACATTCATTTCACCACACTTTTTTTAATTGAAAGAACTGGTGACCTAGATAAAGCACTGAATTGAAAAATCAAGAGAATTTAAACAGTAAGAGATAGTAGTTACAAGTACAACCCTTGATACAGGCCTGGGTTGTATTCCTAAGGGTTTCCCTTACCAGCAGTTTCGCCTTGCACAAGTAATGTGACCTTCCTTCCCTAGCCTCAGTTTTCCCACATGGGGGGAAAAAAAAGGATAATAAAACCTTCACCTCACAAGGCTTAGCTCTGTGTAGAATTAGATAGGGCAGGAAAACTGTTATCAAGTGTCTGGCACAGCGGAGCAAATGCAAAATGGTATGTTCTATTTACCATTAGTATCAGCAGTATCAAGCTATATGCTTCCCAACCCTCAAACCTCTGAATTTCTGAATGCTCTGAATTTCATTGGTTTGTTGCTTTTGTGCCTCTCCTAAAACACTTTTACTCTACCTTGTATTGTCTTTATTTGTATTTTATCTTGACTCACCCACATACCACCCCACCAATCTACTTTCAGAAAGAAACACCTTTGTTTCCCCTCAACAACTAATATGGTACTGAAAAATATTGAAGTTCTATAAAGCAACTAAAGAAATATCTGGGCAATGAAGCATGAATGACACCAGCCTGCAGGTTTAGGACCTGGCATTCGCTGCCTGTCATCCTGCACTCTGGTGAAGGTGAGTGGAACAAAGCTGGAAGGCTAGGCAGACCAGAGGCAGTGAGAGGTCCCAAAGTATCTCCATTTCCCTCCATTCAGAAGGATGCCTCTACATAAATGCTTCCACTCAAAGAAGACACTAATGTGCTACTGTGGAATTCTGCCAGTCTGACCCATAAATACCCTTATCAGGAAGAGTCAAAAACTATTTAATTCACCACAGGCTGAGAGTTTAAAAAGCAAGAGAGGATTAAGCAACACACACTCCAGTAGTGGGCTACAAAAGGGCATTGTTCCAGTTAATACAGCCGCCTCTGTAATGCAAAAGGAACAGAAAAGACACAAGCTGATACAGACACATGGAACTCCATATTAAATATACACACAGATATACACATATACATATATATAAAATCTGCCGACATTATACCAGAAAAGGAAAGACATTATACCAGTTCTTGACATATCTACTCAAGAACAAGGTATGTGGCATAGACCTAATAGAGTAAATAAATAAATGGATAAGGAACAGAAGCTGGTCCGAATATACCTAACAAATGAGGAACCAGGAAGGGGCTGCCAGAAAACTAAGCAGCTACAACTGGACATGCTGCTAGAGAAAAACCACAATGGCCCTCAGAATTCAGCAATAACTCAATACCCTGGGTAGGAAGTTACCCAGCAATGGCACGAAGAATCCAACAGAGCTGGGCAAACGCATTTCTACCCTGCCATGGGCAAAAAACATACACCTGTCTGACCTGTAGCAGGACATCACAGGCTCCTGGTTAGCCACCATTCAGAGAAAGAGGGAGTCGTTTAGCACTGGCACTTCTTTTCTAGTGTATGTGCTGCTGAAGCGAGTGCAGCACTGCCACTTCTTAAAAACACTCCACCTAATGTTTTGTGCCTCTTGAAACAAGCCGAAGACCTCTCTCCTGACCACTATTAATTGTGGGTCTTCAACTGATACAATTTCACCAATAGTATCAAGACCTTATCTGTCCTCATTTCACTCTCCTATACCTAACATGAATCTTTTGGGATTTACTTCTTCAGGGGCAATTCCTTATGAAGACAAAGAATGTGCCATATATTTTATATGTTTATATATTGTTAGTGGTCTAGACAGCTGATACCTGGTGGGGGCGGGGAACAAAACAACACTTGATTTTAAACTGTTCCTGGTCCCACACAATGTATCTGACCATCCTAATGCACTTCTGTTTGTGCAAAATGACAATAAACGGATTTTTCATTGGTAATTTTTACTATACACTAACTTTTATCTCATACCCTAATCTTAGACCCCAGTTCCCATTAGGATACAACTCCACTGTAATCTGTCATTCTGATATTTACATTTAAAAACCACAACTCCCTTATATTTAATTGACTACAAAGAATAAGAACATTATCTATTCAAGTTTGAAACCAGAGAAAAATGGCTCTTCCAACAACAGGAATGCTCACATAAAGTCAAGACTAATCATCCGCAAATCTTTAGTCAGTTTTATCATTTCATTAAATAAATACTCCAAGTATCAAGATTAAAGAAAATCTTTGTTCTGTAATAGTCCCCACGGATTCTATTCAGATAGCTACACAGACAAGACCACAACTATAATAAGATAAGAGATTCTGGAATGCAAATCAAGAGGTCCCCAAAATCCAGAGGCCCCATCAAAAGGGGGTGGGGGGGTGGCGCAAGAAAAAAGAGATTATGAATCTAAATAACAAAGCAAATCAGGTCACAGAGCATACCCAAGACAGGTATTTCCTCTCGAATGCTTCTGTAATCCTGTCCTACAGGAGAGGCTCTGCCTCACAAGTTTGCTATAAGGGAACGTGATACAAAACAAACACCTAGGTCCTTTGGAAATGAGCAATGAATACAGCAGAAAAATAGACAGTGAAAGGAGAGACTTTTATAAAATCAGAGAGAACAAAAACAAAGACCATATTAAGGAAAGATGGGAGGCTGACGGGCTGTTAATGAGGTGCTGAGAGAGAAACAGGGCAACTCATCTCTGACAACTGTTCTAGCTCAATACATGTCCCAGATTATGCGACAATGTATTCACTTCTTCAACACAGTTTGACCAGAATATCCTTTCATGTTCCTCCATGGGGCTATGTATGGAACAAAGCGTTCGGAGACTAAAACACTGGAGAAATTAGGTCTCAGATAGGGCCTCATCTACAACGAATTCCACAGCTCTGTTGTTCGGTCCTTCCCCTTCACACATCAAAACCATTGCTTCTATGCCTATAAACTGCAGGTTTGGAAGGTAATTCCAAACATAAACACTGATAAACTACATATGTATGACTTTACTCTAACCTAGGATGCACTCAGATTACAGAATTAAAGAAAATAATCACTAACTCTTGTTGATTGCTTAGAATGAGAAAGAAAAGGAATCCTATATGCCACTATCATCCAGAAATTGTGTCTTGGTCTCCAGCATTGATCACCAAAGTTAGCTAATAGATTTGCTCAAATCATTAGAACCTCAGAGTTATTAGATCCTCATTAGCAAAGTCCAATTACAGAGAGAAAACCAAGCTATTTTAGCTGAACATTCATACCAATGGAAAAAATAGAGACTTCTTAATCACTTTCATTATCAAAACAGACTCCCTGCTGGAGCCTTTTAATTGGAAGTCTACCCATTTTAAAGACATTTGCATTTTATCAAACTATATTGACAGAGCTAATAGAAATCACTTCTAGCTTCTAGTTTCACATCTCCCAAATATGTGATGACATCTGTAGTGAGCCACTGAAGAAAAAATAGGAAGAGCAGGATAGGAAGCTGAGCCCCTAGCACACAAACATCTGGATAGAAAGTTCACCATGCTAGCAACCAGCCCTTCCCCTCTTCATCTCTACTATGTTAAGAGGGGGACAGAGTAGTGAGAAAGCAGAGCATCACAACAGTTTCTCTCTATAAAATGTCCCAAAGATCAAGGGATGTCATTTACTTACAAATGAACAAAAATCAGAAGCCGTACTGATGTAAGATGAACAGATTTACATGCTAGACATTCTGTACCCAAGATAATATGTCTCTCTCTTCCTGTCTTTCTAACATACAATCTCTAAACATGTAGGGTGCCACAGTATTACTGTCATGAGCTATATTTTGTTATTTATAGAGGCTATAAAAGTACACAACACTTTACAAACCATGTAACATAGGCACTAGAGCCTGGAGGAACTCAGACTAAACAGAAATGGACAGAGGAATGGTGAGGAAAACAGGAAAATATTTCCTTGCACCAAATTCTAGGCAAGAATACTTCTGGGAGGCAGTTAAGAAAGGGACTAATTATTAAGGAGTGATCTTTAGAAGAAGGATTTACACAAACCAAAATCAACCCATCGGTAATTCAGAGTCTTAACTCTTGAAGGCAAAGAGTTGATATCAGAGTGATTCTATGACAACTTCCACCTTTGACATTAAACATGAATTATGGTTTTCTAATCATATGGTGACAAGTTCACCCAAGTAATACTAAGATGTGAATAGTGAATACGCATCTAAATGTTTAAAAAAAAGAAGGAAAGAAAAACAGGTCAAAAAATGACATTGGGGTCTGAGAGAGCTGCAAACCTAAAGTATATGAATTTCAGCTCTCGCAATTAACAGTCACACAATTCTGATCAACTCAAGGAGCCATCAAGTCCTTTATCCTCCTAGATAAACAAAAGATTTGAGTTTCAAAAACATCTGCAAAATAAGTATTTCCAAGAGACAGAACTATCACATTAAGAAATTCCACTGACAGAACACACCAAAGGTTGTGTTCCCAGATATTCGCAAGATTCCCCACCAATTAAATGAACCATATCACAGAAGGCCTCCATCTTGAAATGGTTATTTCAAGGATTTAAGCTTGGTCCTTAAGTTAGTGCTGTCTGTACCTTACTAGAGATTCAATGAACAGATAGATGTTGTTAGTATGCAGTTTTACCAATTACAAAAGGCCCAATGTCACACAATTTTGTGATTTACTATTATTCCCATTTTGCAGGGAGATTAAACGACTTTCTCAAATATACAGTAGGTACCTGTGAAAGACAAAAGCCAGGCCGTCAGAAAACCAATCACAAGTACTTTCTTGATGACCTCTATTTTAACATAAGTACCATTAACAGTCAGAAACAGCCAGGTTCATTTTTCTAAATGCAAATCTAAGTGCTCAGTAGCTGCCTAAATAGATATTAAAAATAATCTGGGGAATCCATCTACCTCTGAGCTCACTTAAGGTATACCCGACAATGTTTCCTGGTGCTACTTTTCTGTAATACAAACTACTAGACATCCAATATTCTCATGGTATGTTCTCAAATTCATTTGTAGTCAATATTGAAAAAAATCACCTAAATGATTGTCTTTTCATAAATTTCTCTTTAGTTTCCCAAAAACCATGTCACAAATTCATCACAAAATCAGGCTTTAATCTCCTCTCATTCATCAACAGTGACACCAGCCACTTTCTCTATTCAAGGGGGAAACCATCTGCAATAGTTCTGCCCGATTTCCCCAGGAATTTTAGCTTCGTCTGCCTGGTTTCCGAACCCTCAGCAATGGGAGCAATTTACCTCGATCGACTTCACCAGTCACTGTTGCAATTTAGCTAAGACATTTCCCAGGGGCCCATTAGAAAAGGTTCCAATTTGAAAAACTCACATCTGATCCTACAAACCAGTCCTAGACACATCATTTGGTACCAACTTAAAAATTATTCTTTCTCTGATCCCAAATCTTTCACTTGACATAGAAATGCAAAAGAGAAATCAGGATAAGATTTGTGAAAATTAGCTAAAATATACAAACATAAAAATACACTTTGATCAAAATCACAGCGTGCTACATGCATGCCAAGGCTTGGTTTTGTTATCTGACTCCACACCAAGTCAACTGAAGATGGCGGCCCAGCGCAGAGGAAGCCTTTGGCAGTGACTACAATACAGCAACATAAGAAACCTAATGAGAATGTGAAGTTCCTTCCAGAGTTAAGGACCATGAAAAAGCCAAATCTCCCTGTTCAAGTACCTCACACATGTGCACACACTGCACCTACTCAATGGAGCTAACCAAAGGAAATGTGAAAGTACCCATTATGTAGAAATGGGCAAAGCACAGGAGAGAGCTCCTCTAGCAAAAGAAATTAAATACTCTAACACCAACAGGGAAGGGGCGCCTGGGTGGCTCAGTTGTGAGTTTGAGCCCCACACTGGGCCCTGTGATGATAGCTCAGAGCCTGGAGCCTGCTTTGGATTCGGTCTCCCTCTCTCTCTGCCCTTCCCCTCCCCTGCTCTGTCTCTCTCTGTTTCTCTCTCTTTCAGAAATGAATAAACATTAAAAAATTGTTTTAAAAAATAAAGCATAATTAGATTATAAAAAAATACATATGCCAACCAGGAAAAAGTCAGTTGCAACCTTCAGATTACTGTTGCAAAAGTCCTAACGTTCACACTGGAATGAAGTTCTACTCCATAGTTATATTAGTATTTGAAATTAGACTTAATAGGCCTTGACAGCATTTCAGTAGATTTTCTAGAATACTAGTGCATCCAGGGTGCCGGGGTGGCTCAGTCGGTTAAGCGTCTGACTTCAGCTCAGGTCATGATCTCACGGTTCGTGGGTTCGAGCCCTGTGTCAGGCTCTGTGCTGACAGCTAGCTCAGAGCCTAGAGCCTGTTTCAGATTCTGTATCTCCCTCTCTCTGACCTTCCCCTGTTCATGCTATCTTTCTCTCTCTGAGAAATAAATTAAAAAAAAAAAAAATTAAAAAAAAATTTTAGAATACTAGTGCTTCCAAAACAGAATACAGAAAAAGTGTCATAATCACTTTAAATAATGTTACCAAAAATTAAGTCAGTAAATAGAATAACTTCATTTGAGATTTTTGTCCCTAAATTTTTCTTTAATAAAAAAGAGTATCTGCTATCAAACATCAAATGGCAATATATCAATGACCAATATCAAGTCATTATTAGTAGTATATTACATTATTACTATTAACAGAATGCATATTCTGGTGCACACATGTTTTATTATATATAATTTATGAATAATATATTTTCTACCTGGAGAATTACCCTGAACTAAAATGAAAGCATTAAATATGTCCATATACAAAGAATTCTAGGAGTTGTGCCACCTGAACATGTTTGGGAACCGGTGCTGTATTTATAAAACTTAACGATGGCAGAGTCCCAAATGCTCAGAAAAGTCGCTCCCTGGTGGTCTAGTGGTTAGGATTCGGCACTCTCTCCCAAATGCTTAGAAAAACAGCTTAAGTTAGACATTAAACAAGGAACTCACAGAATACACAATTCTAGACACAGTATTGCTGTTCTCCTGACAATGGTAGTAGGCTAACAATTCCAGGGATTTATCTTCCCTAAGTATAATTAGAGAGCACATTCTCTCTTTCAGGTGAATACTTTCATCTAAGTTTCAACTCCAAGTGAACAACTTAAGTGGACTGTCACAAGATATTGATTTACAGATGGCACCTTTTCTTTATCAACAGTACCACCCACAATCAATAGCCAACTTCAAGTAGAAGAGCTTTCTACAAGGTTCAGGTGGTATATTCAGTGTGACTGACAATGTCACTTGGGAAATATCTACTGTTATTTAACAGCAGCTCTCAAATGTAGACCCAAAGACCCCCAGCTCCTCTCTCTTTCCCCCTTTCCAACTACTGATGTGTGTGGGGCTATAATTCTTCAAATGTTTCAATCAAATACATCGAAACAGAAAATGCAGAAGCACATAAGAGTCTGGCTATATTCTATTGAGCCACACATTAAGCAGATTTGCAAAATAAACATAATGTCACTCTTCAATTTTTTTGGAAAGTATTTTTCATAAAAACTTGTATCAGCGTAACAGGCTCATTACTGTTATTTTTAATGAATTAAATATCTTTAAATGTCTCATTTTCTAATACAGTAGGTATCAAAAGAGATAATCAATCCATATGAATAAAAGCTCTTTGGGCCCTCGATAAATTTACTGTACAAGAGTCCTCAAATCAAAGAAGTTGAGAACTATTATTTCAAAGGAACTCAAAAGATAGTTACCCACAGCATGAAAGAGGCCTAATGCAGGAAAGCCTTAATGTGACATTTCCTCATCAAAATTCACCTTTGAAATAGAGTCAGTTAATACAGACAAATCCAGTAAAAAGAAAATTCACTCTATTTTTTATCCAAACACAACTGTTTAACCATGCTCTAAAAACAGTTCCCTTTCAGTCCTACTCTATGCTCATACTTTTTGTACAATTATAATTGTGGTTCAAATAGGATGATCTCTGCCTTTTTGATCACTTAACACTGTATCCTAAATAATCTTCCCAGCAGGTACATAATCTTTGTCATTTTCATAGATACAGAATTGCAATGCATAGGTATATACAAATGTAAAAGTTTAACAAACTGTACCCTTAAGGTTTCTACACTGTGCTAAAAAAATAATTCAATTTAAGAAAGCCTTAATGGACCACTGATATCCCAGAATTTATTTAACCTAGCCCTTATTTCTGGCTATTAAAGACCACTACTACTTTTTCTGAGAGATCATGTTACAGCAAACATTTTCAGATACAAAGTGTGATTCTTCATTTAAATCCTTTCCTTAAAGAGAGCTTTACAAGGGTGACTACTCTGACAAAGATTATGTACCTTTTGTGAAGCCACCCACATCTTTAGTCAGTTTGACTACTTGGTTCCAACAAAAGACAAAATGCCACTGCACATCTCATTTCTTTCTCAATTATTCCTTAAAAAGAGGATTTTACAAACTTGAAGCCATCATGAATTCAACTTAAAATTTACTTAGGAATGTCTAGCTTTCTGCAAATGAGAGTTAGCATGTTGTGTCAAGCCTAACCTGGGATTCAGTCATAGCTGCAAAGATAAAGTCTAAATTGAGGTAAACTGAGGTTATTGTTATGACCGAAATTGTACCTCCCCCAAATTCACATGCTAAACCTCAGAATGTGACTGCATTTGGAGACAGGATCTTTTAAGAGGTGATTAGGTTAAAGTGAGGTCAGTAGGGTGGGCACTCATCTGATGTGACTGGATTCCTTGTAAGAAGAGAAGGTTAGGAAAGAAAGACACCAGGGTCACACAGATGTAATTGAATGGGCAGCCACCTACAAGCCAAGGAGAAGGCCTCAGAAGAACACAAATTCAATACCACCTTGATCGTGCATGGACTTCCAGCCTCCAGAACTGTGAGAAAATACATTTTCTGTAGTTTAAGCTGTTCAGTAGTCTGCAGTACGTTGTCACTGCAGCCCTAGCAAACTAATAGCTACCAATCCGATCCCTGAGGACATTTCCATGTTCTTCCCAGTCTACTCCAAACGCTTCCATTTATAGATTCACAGAAAACCAAGCTCTTTGAAGTTAGGAGTTTTCACCTGTGCCTGCAGAATATCAAGGAAGAATACGTCTCTTCACACCAAAGCTCTTTATACCATAAGAATAATTACAAATAAGAGTCCTCGATATTTCTGAGCATCAATACCAAAGACCCACAATTTAATCTTAAATAATTTCTGGGATGCCTGGGTGGCTCAGTTGGTTAAGCATCCAACTTCATCTCAGGTCATGATCTCGCAGTTTGGGAATTTGAGCCCCCCCCATCAGGCTCTCTGCTGACAGCTCAGAGCCTGGAGCCCGTTTGGGATCCAGTGTCTGTCTGTCTGTCTGTCTCTCGCTCTCTCTCCCTCCCTCGCTCTCTTTCCCTCCCCTGCTTGTGCTCGCTCACTCTCGCCCTCTGTCTCAAAAATAAATAGACACTAAAAAAAATTTTTTTTTAAATTTAAGTCAATTAATTTCTGGGACACAATTCTTGAGACTAATAAAAAACAGTCAGTAGTTTGAACAACAATGTACCTAGGTGGAAAGCTGTGGATATACCAATCACACCTGCTCTACAAAAGATGTGCCTTCAAAGAAAAACTGAAATAGGATAATTTAAAGACACAAGGGCTTTGAACAAATGAGAGGAAGAACTTGCTTCTAACGGGGAGATGTAGCTAATTTTAACAGCTTTCACGGAAAAAGGGGTGTGGAGAATGAGGTCAAACGATCAGTAAAACCAGATAGATGCTAGCTTTGAACCACAGATAAAGAAATTTCATCAAAACTAGAACTTTCAGGTTCTTAAAGCTGATGACTTATAGAATATAAGGATGGAAGAGATTGTTGTTATAGAACAGTTTAAGTAGGACTCTGTGTTTATTTTAAATATCTAGGTCTCTGTAAATCTTCTATCCTTGGCATATTAAGTATTTCTTTGTTTAGCTTTCTGCTCTTGGTTGACATTTCCTCAGCTAATCGAGGAGGTCAAGTACCCCAATATACCAAATGAGATGATGGTCACAGCTTACCCACGTTGAAATTCACCAAAAATAATCCACAAAACTGCAACTGGTCAAATGATAACCATGGACAACATTAGTTATTGACCACTCAAGTCTAGGGATTTGCTTTATATAGGAATTCACATGTAAATGGTAATAGCACTTCCCTCCCCCAAAACCTTCACCCCTCACAAAAAAAGAAATTTGTTTGGGTTTGGGGAAGATTAACTTAGTAGGAGAAACTGAATTATAATTAGAGTCAGGCAAAATATTCAAAATTCTTCAGCATGCTGATCTTATTATACTTGATGGCCAAAACGGTAGTGGTAGGTGGCCTAGAAAACCATATGGAGACATGATGAAAACAGTGATTTCAAGAAGCCCTAGTTAAGGTATATATGGAGAGCAATAAACCACTTGGAATCTATTTTTGAAATCTTTTTAGACTTTTTAAATGTGCTCTAAAAATTATATCGTGCTATGAACTGAAATTGCGATGACACACAAATTTGTCCAGAATATAATTTGCAATTTGTCCAGAATGCAGTTTCTAGTTCAAGTCCATAATGCTCCAATACCAGCCATAAGTAAATGCCTGGACACATAGGGTCCCAATGCTTGAAGGTATGAAGAGACAACTAAAGAAGGAGAAGCTGTTGGACAAAAGCCAGCACTTAAAAGAACTATCAGATATAGAGATAATTAGGTTAAGAGTTTGCGGAGGCTTATCCCTTAATAACGACAAAGAGAAGACAGAATGACAAACCATACAGCAGAGAGGTACATTTTGAGACTGACAAAGTTATACATGAACTTCAACTCATTTCTCCTACTGTCATGAATGCACAAAGATGACTGTCCTAGGCAAAGCTAGGAAAGTTCAAAATTATTAGTGTTAAAGTCAAGCACTTTTAATTGTTTATCATCAGGTAATAAGATTTCCCTAAAAAGTAATCAAAACCAACAAAAAACATGGGAACATTTGTTACACGTTTCCTATACATTATCTTAATTCAACTTCATTTACTACACAATAACTAAGAAAAGTAATCATAAGAATGCCCATTTAGAGATTCAAAAACACATTTCGCTATCCTCTTAATGCCTCAGAGCTAGTGGTGGGCTGGTTTCAGACAAACACTAGTCAATTCTTTTGGGCCATTCCTTTGCCCTTCATCATCACGTATCCCAAGTAATAAATCAGCCAAAAAGATTAATGAAGCTACAAAGTAAAAAAAAAAAACAAAAAAACCAAACCCTAATCCATCCGCATTCATTGACCCTAAGACCCAACAGTACCATTCTGAGGTATACATTAGGAGAAATAAATGTGCATATTCACCAAAAGACATGCAAGAATGTTCATTAGCATCTTTATCATAACAGATCCAAGCTGGAAACAATGCAACAGTCCATTAATAAGAGAATAAAGTATGGTTTATTTATACAATGGAATATTTGTTGTTCCAAAAGAACAACTACTGATACATGTAACAACATACATAAATCTCAGAGGCACAACGTTCCCATGAAACAGCCAAAATCAAAAGGGCACCTAATGCAGAGTTCCATAAAGTTCAAAAACGGACACAACTAATTGATGATGATAGAAAATCAGCACGATAGTTACTTTGTGGCATAGAAAACTATTGTGAATGGGAACGTTCTAGGATGAGAAAATATTCTATATCCATCTGAGTGGTGGATACATGGGTATATACACACCTAAAAATTCATCAAGCTATATGCTTAAGATGCTGCACTTAACACATGGCTGGATGTTTAGTCTCAATTTAAAAAGTTTCTTTAAAAAAAAGTTTTCAGAAAGTGGCAAAGATAAGCAGAGTAAGACCATTTATATTTAAACAAAGAGTTAGCACTGAGAGCAGGTTCGGAAAATTACTTGAAATTTGTACCACCATGCAAATATATTGTTATTTCTGGTAGCAGCTGGCAGTTCTACCTCTTAAAAATGAAGCTACATATTAATTTGTTTTGGAGGAAATATACGAGTTGGGGAAGCCCAGATTCTATGTTGCCACTTGGAGGGTAAGAATCTCAGAGGAATGGCTAGTGCAGAGGCTGGGTGGTAGGAAGAAACAGAAGACATGCAGGAAGACACAAGGAGCAGGGGAAGGACACTGGAAGAAACAGGGGCAGTATATTCTGGGAACACAGCTTCTGCTTCAGAAGAAGAAAGCCAAAATGGCAATCACAACTATTCTCTAGTCCGTGAATTTTTTTTAGTTCTACAAAATGCACTCACAGAATATACCTGTACTCCCTACTGCCCCCCCATCTGCTTTAACAACACCACACAAGTCCAAAGTACAGTTGACTCTTGAACAATGTGGGGGTCAGAGATGCTGACCACCCCCCTGCAGGCGAAAACTCCATGTATAACTTTTGGCTCCCCAAAACTTAACTCCTAATAATAGGTCAGAACTGAACTGATAATACTCCATTATCATGTATGTTGTAGGTTGCAACTATTATATACTGTATTCTTACAATAAAGTAAGCTAGAGAAGAAAATGTTAAGACCATAAGAGTGGGGTGCCTGGTAGGTCAGTTGGTTGAGCATCTGACTCGGGTCATGGTATCACAGCTCATGGGTTCGAGCCCCGCATCAGGCTCTATGCTGACAGTTTGGAGCCTAGAGGCTGCTTTGTAGAGTGTGTGTGTGTGTGTGTGTGTGTGTGTGTGTGTGTGTCCTCTCTCTCTCCCTCTCTCTCTCTCAAATAAATAAACATTGGGGCACCTGGGTGACTCAGTCAGCTGAGTGTCCGACTTTGGCTCAGGTGATGATCTAGTGGTCTGTGAGTTCAAATCCCATGTCAGGCTCTGTGCTGAGAGCTCAGCCTGGAGCCTGCTTCAGATTCTGTCTCCCTCTCTCTCGGCCCCTCCCCCCTCAATCTCTACCCCTCTGTCTCTCAAAAATAAATAAACATTTTAAAAATTTTTAAACAATTAAACATTTTTAAATATAAGGGAAAATACATTTACAGTACTGTACTATATTTATTGAAAAACAATCCTTGCATAAGTGGACCTGTGTGTTTCAAACCCACGCTGTTCAAGAGTCAACAGTATATAAGCTACTATTATGCAGATGTTGTGAAGGAGGTACCAAGAAGAGAGGAAAGGTGGGCTAACTGGCAGTAACATCACAATTGGTGGGGTGTAAACAGTGAATGATTCCAAAAGTCTCAATCTCTTGCTGCTGTAGATTTACTAGCTGGTTTTGTTGTTGTTGTTGTTGTTGTTGGTTTTTGTTAATGCCAGTGTCCTAAATTCTTGGTTGCCTGCCACATCACCTTGGCATATTTTATAGCCTATACTCTCTAAATGTCTCTGTGTTGGTAGGCTACCCAAATGACAAGAGCCTGCTACTTTACCCGAAGTCCTGAAAGGAAAAGCCCACTGTTGCAGTCTCTGAAGCTCTGAACTGTAACCACTCTTGCTGAAGTTTTCTACCCTTCTGTACTCTTACAGATTCTGAAGCTGCTTGGTTCTTATGCTGGATCATTTTCCATGCTGGGAACATTTCTCTCAGAACCCAGAATCAGATTACACAGAGTTCACAAGAAACCTCTTTTCTTATCTACCTGAACCTACCCAGTTTCACTTGGACAATGAATTTCTTTCATAAACAAGGTTAATCACTTCTAGTCAACAGTCTGAGATTCAACTATCTCAAACTGTGGCATTCATATATAAGAACATGAAAGAATTTGAAATTAAAATACTGCAGATCAGAGGGCATAAAAATAGAATCCATCCCCTCAAAGGCCCCAACACTTGCCCAAATGAAGACCAAGCTCCAGATGGATTTAAGACAAAAGCTCCTCTAGTTGTAATTGGTTTGTAAAAACCAAAGTTTATCTACTGCCCACTGGCATTTATTAGCTCTAATACTTCAAAGGCTGACACAAGAGCTCATTTTATTTGAGCTCCACAAATCCCTGAACATTCACAAGTATTTTTCAATTCAAATTCAAATGAATATTATTTTATTGAGGACAAATGTTTTTAAAAAATTAATAAAACTATTCCATTACCAAACTCAGAATACAAGTATTTGTGGGGTAGCATATTCCCATATTTGTGGATAATACTCCTACATTCATATAGGGCTGCAATCCCATTATCGCCAGGCTTAAATTAATAAAATTGTTGTGTCAGCTTGTGTTACACGTTGTACAAACTTGTTAGATAATCAGCAGAGGCATGACAATTCATTATCCTACAGGGAGCCGGTCTGAAACCAGCAGCTTCCGCTCTCAGACGGAGCCAGAGCCACCACATCAAAGGAGAACAGCGGTTGCCGCACACTCTGAAGGGCACAGACACAGAAACTCAGCATACATCCTCCTCTTCACTGGCAGCAAGGGATTTTAAATTTCACTCCAAGATACAAAGCACCTATGGCCGTCTGGTATCAGCAGGGCTGTATTTTGAGAAGTCTCTGAAACAAGACAGATTCAACTTCTTCTGATGCTCAGATTGGCTGGCAAGGGTAAAAGATGTGGTCAGATGTGATAGTGGGTTTTAACATCAGCACTTGGCTCATGTCAAACCACCAAATGTTATTTGTCTCCAGCAAAGACCGGGGTGGGGAGACACACAACCCTTCCAAACAGCAGAACTTCCTTTTGCTTCAGCTTCAATCAGATGCCTCCAGACTACACCTGCACAGAGGGAGGCATTTAGTTGTTACTTCACTGGCTGTGAAAGAGGAAGATGTCATTTCTCTTAGGATCCAAGCTACCCAAAAGAAACAATGGTACCACTATAAACAATGCTGTACTAAGTAAGCAAGAATCTATTCCAGTATTTTAGGTAACAGGAAGTAGATGTCAGTTACAAAATATACTTCTTGGTGTCATTCACTCAAAATGATATTCCAGCTGTTTTTTGTAGGTTATGGGGATCACCCCTACAACTCGGCCCCAGAGCTAAGTACAGATATGCAAATCAGAACAAGTCCTTGGACGTAAAGGGATTTGCTCAGATGTAAAACTGAACTTTTTTGTAAACGTAAAAAATGCTATTGAAAATAAGACCCACAACTTGAATAATATATTCCCTTGGGCTTTTAATGCTTATGATTACTGACCCATCAGACCAGTGAGAATTTTTGCAGGCTGAAAGTAATCAGATATTTCTCCCCAGAGTAAAGGTATATAGGTTCTCCACCTGGAGATGGAGAAGTCTAGTCATCTATCAAGTCTGTGGTATTGTTTCAAAATATCGTATCTCTGTGTGTGTGTGTCTCTCTCTCTGTCTCTCTGGGAGAGGATAATAATCTCCTACTTCACTGTCAAGCTTGACCATGTGGCTTATAGAACCCTTCCATGGTGAAGGATTATACATCACTGTCCTGGTGAATTCAGGAATGGCCACTGAAATGAGAATGAGTCAGCTCTTGGTTGCTATGTCTGTCCTGTCCTCCACTCGGAGACTGGTAAGATCCCACATGACAAAGGATCAATTAGCCTGGGTCCCAAAGTGAAGAATACATGAAGCAGAGCCATAACTTACATATGCTGGACATGTGAGTGAGGAATAAACCTCTACTTTTTACAAGCCACAGAGCTTTATTACTGCAACAGACCTTAGCTAGATAAATAAAACAATCAAACTAAATAAATAAAGACTACAGGAAATTTGGTCTCAGCAATGATACCAATGCTGCAATAAAATGCAACAAAACAGCCAATCAGAGACAGAATAGGATCTTCCAAAGAATGATGGTTCATGTTAGGAAAGCAAAATTCTTTTATTCTACCTGACCTCCTCAACCTGAGCCTTATTTTCACTCAAGAAGATAATCTATATAATTCCAAGAGTGAAATCATTTTCTGTTCTCAAAACAAAACAAAAACGTGATACGTAATGACACACATAGAAAGTCTAGTATCTGTTTTATCTTTCTCTGCTTCCTATCTTGCTTTAGGGCTGCTAGATCCAATTCACTTCTAATTGATAATCTACTTTGGGCTAAATGTGAATAAAATATGAATAAATAGGTTCCGAGGGCTTCCACAGGCCTCTACTGAAAGCTAATAGGGGGGAAGATATCTATTTTAGATCTTCAGGAGTCAGAATTTTACTTTCTCACTATGATCAGGATAGGTGAGATATGACAAAGGGAAGTAACCATTTTAGTAAGAATAAATTTTTACAAAATTGTATTAGCTATACAGGGTTCAAGAGACATAAAGAGGTGAAGTGCATTCCAGTGTCAGAAAAATTCTGAGTCCTAAGTAGGCAGGATACAACATAAAGTACCTTAAGGAATGTAATATTGGGGTAGGAAAATCTAGGGACCAGCCTGTTCCACCTAATTTTGTTTATACATTTTGGAATTTCTGCAAAAGAACCAGAAGATTTATCAAAAATGAGGAGCAGGGGCACCTGGGAGGCTCAGATAGTTAAGCACCCGACTCTTGGTTTTGAATCAGGTCATGATCTCAGAGTTTGTGAGTTTGACCCCATGTCGGACTCTACACTGACAGAATGAAGCCTGCTTCGGATTCTCTCCCTCCCTCCCTCTCTGCCCTTCACTCACTTGCTCTCTCTCAAAACAAATAAACTTAAAAAGACAGTGAAATGAGGAGCACTATGCATCTAGATACCCTAGGAGACTTTCCTGTCCTACACTTAGCACAGCCCTGTTACAGAACTAATAATTGTGAACAGAATAAGAAAGGATTTGGTTGGGGGCTCAGGACCATGGAGTGTGGATAGAAGGGACTTTTTAAATGAAAAAAAAAATTTTTTTAAGAAAAAAATCAACAACTCAATTTTCATGCCCTACACATCTACATACAACATCTGGCTTCCAGTATCCACAGCTCCAATGAGCCTGTTGTGTACTACCTCTGCTCTTTGAGAGATTAAAGTCCACTGTTTCCTATTATCTTTGTGGCTGTTAGTAAAAATTTCCATCCAAATTACCTTCCCAAAAGCACAACATACTCCAGTAAGAATGTAAAACAGATTGTTCTGAACCCAGGCTCTTCTACACCAAACTCTTGAGTTTAGACACCTGACAAGAATTCAATATCCAGGAGCAGGCACTGAACCTTTGGTCCTCTGAAGCCCTGAAGAGGGAGGCTATTTGTCCCCTAAAAAAGCTGAGAGTGAGTTAAGATCACTGGGTCAATACCACGTTTGTCTCAAAGCTGCCAAACCACACAAACAAGAGTGCAGGGGGAAAACAAAACTGAAAACCGAAACAAAAAACAGCTCCTGATCAATGCTTAGCCAGCCTTCTTCAAAGAGATGCTCCTGAGAGAGCAATAGCAGGGGTGCGGGGGTGGAGGCGCAGGGCAAGGAGCAGGAGGGAGGCCAAGTCAGATACAGAGGCAAGTGCTCAAAACCTTATACAGAGAGCTGCGCAGGCTCCTGCCCACTGGCCAATTCTCACCTACCACCTGTTTTTGTATGGTATGTGAGCTGAAAATGTTTTCTACATGGAGGGGTGTGTGTGCGTGGGGATGGTTCAAAGAATTGAATAGTTGTGACAAATTATATGGCCCACAAAGCTTAATATTCACTTAAACTATTTACTAGGTAGCCCCTTATAGACGAAAGAAAATGTGCCAATCCCTACCTTCTTCTCTCTAAATTCTCCTTCTGCCCCCCCACCTTCCAGTCCCAGAAAAGAATCCATAAGCCCAGAGCTCACCACTAGAACCACTGAGGAGCAGAGCAGCCTGTCCAGCAATGAGAGGTTGGCTGGGATCCTAGAGGAAAGTGGTCAGATTCATCTTTAGATTTCCCATGTCTGGCACACAAGAGGTATTTAATAAAGTGTGTCATTGGATGGCTTGTGAATATAAGCATTCTAATGGCTCTACACCAAAACTCCCCCCACAGGTTTATCAACATATCCACCCCCTCCAAATTTCTGCATGCTCGTTTTTAGAAACCATACAACACCAGAAAGCACAATAAAAACCACTCTTTTGATTTACATGGAGACCAGCACAACCAGTACAATTCCTGCTGTAATAAACTCTCCAGTTCTATTTGGAAGACATATCTTAAGATATTGACAAGAAAGGAGAACATGGGAAGGGGAAAGGCTAAAACGCTACATCAGGGATGCCCGAGTGGCTCAGTCAGTTAAGCGTCCGACTTAGGCTCAGGTCATGATCTCACGGTTCATGGGTTCGAGCCCCGTGTCAGGCTCTGTGTTGACAGCCAGCTCAGAGTCCGCAGCCTGCTTCAGATTCTGGGTCTCCCTCTCTCTCTCTGACCCTCCCCTGCTCACGCTCTCTCTCTCAGAAATAAATAAAACATTTAAAAAAAATTAAAACGCTATATCTAACAACATGGCTGGCTTAGCTGGATCCCAGCCAACACACAGCCCCGTCGATCAGATATTCACAGAGCAGCAAGCAGAAAGGAAGGGGAGTGGGGCAAGTGCCAGTCTTGCACTCGGATGCTACTTGTGATTCAGGCAACAGCTGCACACTGGGTAATGCTCCCGCGAGCAGTCAGCTGGGGAAGCACTGTGCCTCGTCCCCGCTCACGCTATTTGGACAGCCAATTGCCCATGACTAGGCCAGTGTCCAGAGGGTGCTGAGGAACTAGGGAAGGCAATAGGGTCATTTGTCCATAACAACAATCCTGGAAAACTGCAAGGACATTTCTTATTTTCCAAATCCTGCCCTAGCCAAGGATTTGCCGGAGCAGGGATATTGCTGTGAGTCGCACAGAACCCCACGCCATTGTCTTTCAAACCAATGAGGACACTGAAGCCAGTCTCTCTAGAAAGAATGTCCAAAGACCAAACAAAAGCTAAGACCAAACTTCCCTCCACCAAGTTCCTTCCCTCCCGTCCCAAATCAGTAGCTTAGTCTGCCTTAGAAACTCTTCCCCATTTTAATCCATCCCTCAAACCATATATAAAATCAAAGAAAACACTGGAAATGGTACACAGTTTAACATGGGCAATGCACAGTCAGAAAAAGGCAAGCTTCTACTCCTCACCTGATATTGCAAACAATGCATACCACCTAGCTAATGGGCTAGGATATCAAATGTCCAGTATCCAGAGCAAAGCGAAAATCTGTGAAAACCATCCAGGGAAACTAAGAATGCTTCTTTTGAACCAAGTCGGAACATCTATAACCTGAAATCCAGGTAGCTTTTGCCCCTTTTAACAAGAGGGGAGACAGAATGGGCTCGGACAAACAACAACAACAACAACAGCAACAAAAACAAAAGTCCTGCCATAGAAACAAATCTCCAGCACCAGGTAAAATGAATTTGTTTGCTTGTTATTTTCTAATTCTTTAGATTGGCTTCAGTAACATCGCAACACTAGGAATGGTCTGCCCTTAACAGAGCCATTGATAAGCTAGAAAAATTCTACTACCCATACACAGTACCATTACATACAGCCTAGCAAGACGACACTTAAATGGAAGTGGAAGAAGAGTATGGGGTGCAAAGATACTAGCACAAATTCATCCTTTTAAGGAAATTTCCCACATCATACCTTTCACTTTCTGCCATCTCTGGTTTAGGGGGTAAGAGGTGTAGGTGGTGGTGGTGATTGTCAAAAGTGGAAAAAAGGGCAGACTTTATGGCTACCAATTCATAATTCAGACTACAGGTTTAAATATCTCTTATCCAGAACTTGATCTCTAAAAAGCTCTAAAAACCAAAAGACTGTAAAACTTAACCTAACCAGAACTGAGTTGCTACAAAACCTAACCTGACAGATACAAGGCTACTTTAAAGTCTTTATCCCATTTAATGTTAATATTCGTATTTCACTGGAGATAATATTAATGTGTTTAATTATAGGGTTGCTATCCACAACTCCACTGAGGGTACTGTGCAATTAACATACCATACCTGTACCATATAATATAACCTTTCTCAAATCCAAAAACTTCTGAGTTCAGAAACATCGGACTCTTGAGGAGATTTCTGACAGAGCACTGTGTGTAGGTTTATATTTCCTGAATCCTCCTCATCACTCCCACCAGTGGCCAGCTCTGAAATCTTTCCACTCAAGGGAACCAACACACTGAGTGCCTCCAAATCCTCCAACCCAACCCTCAAGCTTTCGCAAGACTTAGTCTCCAACCCATCTGTAGCACAGGCACTGGATTAACAAGAAGCCTCAATGCAGGTCAATCAAAAAATGTTTCTTGCCACACATTTTACCAAGCTACCCCTCACTTATTTCTCACTCCCTGCTCTTGAACACTCCCTTCTCATAGGTTGTGCTAACTTCCCCAAAGCTGTGGTTACCCAGTCTCTCAAACTAGCTCCACTTCAATTTATCCATTACCTAAATACTTATCTCCCAGCATCAAAATCATACATCTCTATTCACAATTTCATATCCACTGACAGTACCACTTATCTATTCCCTCCCAAATTTAATGTATCAACAAATTCGGCTGACTTTTCATAGCAAGAACATTCCCGCATCCTTTCCTTGCCCCTGTCTACTACCCGATTCCGACTCTCTGTTCATCATTAATTCCACCAAAAGCCACCTCACTGACCCTCCACTGTAGGGTCTTCTTCAATCTAAACTGCCTTCTGCCACAAAATGAATATTCCTATCCCTTCTCTTTGATCACAAATGTCTGCTCTAAAGCCTTCAAAGGCTTCTCAGCCCACAGAATGAAGCCAAAACTACCCACAGTGTAGCTTTTGAGACCTTTCAATTTTGTTCCTAAGTAAAATTTCGAAGCTTACCTTCTTAAAGCTAGATATACATCTGAATCAACAGGGGGAAATTTTTTGATGCATATCCCTGTCTGTATATCCCCTCTCACCGGAGATATCTTGGTTTAATTAAGAGGGGGTGCTGTACCAGACTGTTTGTTACTGTTGCCATTTGTATTTTTTAAGTCTTTCAATGATTCCCCTATACTCATGATTTAGGGGCCCCTGAGGCAGAAAAACCTTTTTAGAGGTGCCTGGCTGCCTCAGTCAGTAAAGCATGTGACTCTTGATCTCAGGATTGTGAGTTCGACTCCCATGTTGTGTATAGAGATTACTTAATATTTAAAAAAAAAGAAAATCTTAAAAAAAGAAAAACTTTTTATTCCCAATTCCCACATATGCCTTGCACCCTTCACTCACCTACCCTTCCAGTCCTACTAAAATGTCATTTCTTCCATTAAAGCCAACCCTGCTCTAACCCATTTGAAACACTCTCTTCTGTCTCATAACTACAGCAATTTCTAACAACCAATACAGTCCTACGAAATCATTTTCTACAGAAATAGCAATGTTTTATAAGACACTTCTTTTAAAAACTTTTTGTATGTTCAAGCTTGTTCAGCTGGCTCAAAATTTAGAGAAAGAAAACATATTAAACTCTTCTGTTCTTCACTGGGTATTTAGTTTAATTCTCCCACATACTATTAGGGTGTATTTTGAAAACTTGTAATTTGATCTTAAAATTATTTCTGCCATACATCTGTGGGTTAACAGACTTAATGGCTACCAAGTCACACAAATAACTGCCAGCATCTACCTGCCTGGTATGGTAATGGAGCAGTACCTCCAACGGGGTGGCGGTCAGTGCTCTGGGAAGTACATAACTATGTGGGCCAGCTCTGCTCACAGGGGACATCCTAAGAAAAGGTGCAGAGACCTGGTCAGAGAAGTCATATTACCAAGTATTCCTATCTGTTTGCACGGCATCCAAAGGCAGGAGACGACATGTCAACACAAAGATACAGGAGCCTAGGTCAGGAAAGCAAAAGAATTATAGGCACAGCGCTGCCAAGATGGAATGACTCTCATGTGTGCCAAGTTCTCACCTCAATATCCTGCTTTCATGTAAGCTTGTGTTTCCACTGGGCCATTAACAAGGTCAAAGGAACAAATTAGCAGAACAGTGACTTAGACAGCTGATAACCAAACATGTAAGATATAAAGGACCCAGATGTTTCCTAATCCAAAGCAATACAACACACACATAGAAAAGAGTGAGGAAGGAAGACAGTGACTACATTTGGCCATCATCGTACAAAAATATATTAATTCTACAATCAACAGATTGTACACTGTCTACATCATAGTTCATTTTTGTATTAGTCAAATAAAAGTCGAAGAAGGACAGAAAGCCCAACTAAGTGACAATACTATATGGTGACACTGACAATGGAAAGACATCAGTTGCCTTCAGCTAAAGTGTTGCTAAAAGTTATTACAGTGGCATGTCCTGAAAAATTAGTCCTTGTAAGAAAACACCATGCTGTGGGTCTATACAAATAATAGTCATTTTCTCAAACTACTAATGTTCGGTATTGTCAAATATGTCAGCCAGGCTCTGATAACTGCTATCAGTTAGAAAAAAATTTTTCTCAAAGATCTTCCAAGCTGGACATGAAGATTTTGAATTACTGGACTTTTAATTTCCCTCCAAGACTGTAGCTAGAAAAATCATTCATGTCCAGAAAACACATTCTCACAGAAACATCCCTCAATATCCAATGTCAATTCCTTGGAATATACCCTGTGAGCCTGGAAAAGAAACAGTGCGTTATAGTAATTGGCCGTGTTAGTACAAGTGTTGGTGATCTACAGGAGTAAAAAACAGAAGAAAAATTATTTCAACTCCCTGATTTCCTCAGAGAAACAAGGCAGGAATTGCCACAGGCAATCTTACACTTAACAGAGTCCTTTCTACAGCCAAATGTGCTATTTATATCCAAAACATAGGGCATAGGGCCTTTGACAATTCATTTAATGATAGGGTATACCAGAATGTCTATAATTTTCAAAGGAACAGCGATGTTTGTCAATTTGAAGAACTTGGCCAACCTGGAAAGCAGCCTGCAAATCACATTTTCCCTTCATTTCTATAAAATTTGACTCTGCCACCCAAGCTACCTCCTCCACATACACAAATCGAAGGACATCTTATATATACGGAGTGCAAAGCCATTCTTAAAGTGTTTATTCGATTATTCCAACAAAGGTTTTTAAAAAGTTATTTTAATACCAAAGAAAATACAGAACAAAGTGTGCTAGCAAAGAAGTCCAGAGCACTTTGCCATCAAGCCACAGTGGTTACCTACAGTCAAACAATACCAGCACAGGCTGACTACTCAGGAGCCAAGACTGAATGTTAGCTGCCGATAGTAGCCATTTCTGCAACTCAAAGTGGCGTGGACTGAAGGGAAAGACTGGACATCAACAAAGCTACACAAGCCAGAGCATAAATGGGTATTTTTGTACCACCAAAGCCAGACTTTATAGTTGTCTAGCCTAAAACATTACTGCAAGCAAAGGATGAATGTTCACAGGATGAAAGGAATAGTAAAGAAAAGGCCAGCCACATAAAGCAATACGAAGCGTCGCCCAATGAAATAAGGCACAGAAAATTGGGAAGGAGGGAAACTTTCAATCTACCAGCAGGATGTCTGTGTTTCCATTCTTCTTTTCCATCTCTCATGCCCTCCTCTGATGAGTCTGTGACATTACAAACAGATTTCTCATTTAAGGATTCATTGGTTCCCGCTATTCACTCCCACCTCAAATCACAATCCCTAGAGTTTGAGGCACAACAACCCGTTGTTATGGAAATGACTGTAAGACCACAAGGGCGAGGGCTCAAAAGCTAGTTCAGCAGGCAAGAAAGAACTGAATGAAATGTGTAAGAAAATTAAATTAAGACCTCTGCCTGATTCTGTAAGACAATGATATGGTCAAGCTATACACTTTTAAAAAGTATCTGTAAAATCACAAAGCATCACCCAAAGGCAGGCAGAGGCTACTGCTATGAAACAAAGAAAAAAGATTTCTAAAGATACGTAATTCTTAACCATGCCATTCCCTTCAAGTAGTCCCTACTGTTTCCCCGCTGAGCTTGTAAGTTACAACGGCAGCACACACAGTGTGCATGCAATTGCAGCCTTCTCAGCAGATAAAACAGAGTACTCCATCATGGTCTCAAAGCCTTCTGAATACTGGAGGGCAGATGGGCTGAAGTTAGGGACTCTCTGGCCTGATGCCTCCCCCAAACATTCAGACCCTTGAATGGCTCAGGCCATTCGGACTATCTTTCACAATCAGCATTTTATCAGACTATACAAGGTTTCATGAGTTGGAAGGGTCATCAGAGACTTAACTATTTATGTCCATGATGAAGCCACTCAGTGAGCAAAAGAAAATAAAATCACCATTACATAATCTGTGGCAGCCCTTGGAAGGCAAGCAGAAAGTGTGCACCAATGTTAACTATACAGACTGTCGAAGATAACCTACTCCCAACTTACTTTACCCTTGTGTTACGAAGGTGTCTCCCTCTACCATTACAAGTCACTGACAGCATGCTACAATCAATGGGCATGCTACTCAGAAAATCTGGTAACCAAAGTAGTAAAATTCTGAAAATAAGATACAGCAAGACTTTTTTTTAAGTTTATTTATTTATTCTGAAAGAGAGAGTACACAAGTGGGGGAGGGGCAGAGAGGGGAGAGGGAGACAGAATTTGAAGCAGGCTCCAAACTGTCAACTCTGAGCCAGCCACAGGGCTCAATCATCACACACCATGGGATCATTACCTGAGCCAAAATCAAGAGTCAGCAGCCTAACCGAATGAGCCACCCAGGCACCCCAAAACAGCCAGTCTTAAAGCTGCTACCAAAACAAAACAGTAAAAACAACAAAAAAAGAGCTGAATAAAGTAAGTCCCTTGTTTCCATCTTTTCTCCCAAATCTTCACACAGTTGAGTGAGCACCTCATCCCATGAGTATCTTTCTACTTATCAAGGGTGTTTAAAGGATTACTGGTGCTATTTTTACATAGTTGAAGGTTCTTGGAATTAATCTTCCTAAGTATCAGTTTATGAACATAATAGAAGTTTTAAAAAGGAAATCCTGCTCAGGGATTACATAATTTTCAAGATGCAAATGAGACAGAATTTAGAGAAAAATCAGTTGCATGTGTGGTCATCTTTGAATTTAAATGGACTCCAAGTGGGCACTTAAGCATTCAGGAGAGTTATACGTATGTTTTTGTAAACAGGAATATTATTATCTCTCCCAACTCTCTTCCCACTATTTATTTTGTATTCTTTAGAAATCACTTCTCTTTCTGCACTTAAACTCTGCATTTTACAGGAATGAGACCAAGATTAGAAATCATCATCCAGTAAATTATTTTCTTAAACACAAAAAAGGGAAAAGATAATCACATAGATATGGTCCCTTAGAGAGAGAACATAGGACAGCTAAGGGAGAATGAGCACATCATTATTTACATATTCACATGGGAACCTGAGTGGCCCAGTTCAAAATGTTTCATATGCAGACAGGCCAAGAGACAGAAAAAAAAACGAGCCCCTATCAGGCACTAACATTTACTTTATATCACTGTACATGCTAACTGTACTCTATGCTCGCTGTCCTCTAACCTTGGCCACATATGGCTGTACAGAATAAACTGTGACTAACTTAGCAAGTCAGCATTTCATCAGAGGACACCGATTTTTTTTTTAATACTATAAGTTCAGTACAAAAAGAACAAAATTAAAAGGGCATTGAAGAAATAGGAAGGAACAGGAACCTAAGTATATTTAGCACACCTTCAATTTCTATTAATTATAAATACAGATCTTCCCTAAATCAGTGTTAATTGCAATGGGAATATTCATGATCACTTTGCTTAAATAAACAGATGTTTGACTAAACTTACAACTTAATCACCATCATGAAAGATATATTATAATCTACTATCATTAAAAATCACCACATACAAACTTAACTTAAAAGGAGTTTTTACAGCAACTCTAGGTTCATCATTAGAAGTAGCATTATCGTTATACATTTGAAAAATATTTGTATCTATGTGCAATTTACATGCCAGTTGATAAAGACAGGTGCAAGGCCTGGGAGATGAAATGGGGCAACAAGAGGTAAAGATTCTTCCACTAAAACCACCATGATTGTCTTGGCTGATTTCAGTGAGACAGCTATTCAAGATCACAATACATTCTTGCTGTGAAATAATCCAAGAATAATAATCATGCATGGCTTAAGTCAAAAACACCCCCCCCCCCCCCCCTTTAAAAAAAAAAAAAAAAAATCAATACTACTTTTTCCCAGGAGCCACAAATCACAAATCATGAACTTCTTCCTGAGGAACAAGGTGACCACCTCAAGCTCACAGTCAACATTAGAACCTTCAGATTTGCTGAAACCTCACGCTTTAAAATATAGTTCCAGTGCCTTTTTCAAAAACAGCTTCCAGAAGGAACAGGTTATAAAGATGAGAGTGAGGACAGAGGAGACAAGAGAAGGCAAGAGAGGGTGCTGACCTTTAAGTGTAGAGCTACCAAAAGGCCGGGGGCTATTTTGCGAGAAAGTAAAAGAATCACCTTCCTCCCTGGCATCAGAGTGGTGACAGTCAATGCTTAATGACATTCAGCAAAACGACAAGGGCTGCCTGAGGAGTGGCCTTCACAAAATGTCTAGGTAAAAAGCAGAGCTTCAAGGGAGAACACCTTGCAGACTCAAGTTCTTGTACACCGCAGAGACACCTCTTCAAAGCAAAAACACACAACTGATGACCAACACTTCGCAGGTTCCCGAGGCTTTTGACAAGCTTATAAGTCAGTTCGATCCCTGGTATCAAGACCTCCATCAATCTTTGGAATCTTTTTCTTTCCCCCAAGAGGAAATTAATAGCTGTTTCTTTGGATAGGAGGCTGGCTCCTGCAAAGCTGGATTTCACTGAAGGGTTTAAATGGAAAAAAACAGAAATCTCTGAGACGAAATTTAAGTGTGGCGGTATGTAACAGGTTACCTCCATCAACCTGCCCACTGAGAATCTGTGAATGGCCCGTGCTTGGGTTTCTTCTACCTCACGAGGGGTACAAGCAGGAACATCTCCAGAATCCAACTGGTAAAGAACAGGTCGAATGGGATCTCTCTTCTTTGAATCCCCATAGCACTTGGGTTGTATCCCTCCCAGCCCCACAGCATATACTACCTTGTTTAACACGTGCTTGAGTTATTCCCACTACCAAACTGATCTTCTAACCAGAGGGGCTTCACCTTGCAGATCTTTGCAGCCCTCCTCATCCCCCACACAATGCATTGCTCAAGGCAAGGACCAAGTAAGCACCTGAACAACTATCCTGCTAGGAAATGCTTAGACATGGAAAATGTCCCTATGAGCCATGGTTTATAAGGTACTTTCATGCAAGAAAAAGTACATGGTGCTTGCCATACTCTCCCCACCACCCCAATACCTTTGCTCTTTTAAGTACGACAGATAGGAGTTAACATGAACTTCTTACTATAGGTTAAAAAAAAAAAAGGCATTGCAGGAAAAACAAAGATGAGTAGGGCTCAGTAGAACTGGAATAATAACTCTAAAGAAGCCCTCCAGAGAAGCTGCTTGCCTTTTCAGAATGTGAAATGCTGGGTTACTACCCCTTGTGACCCTCAGGGAGAATGACAGTCCAGAAGCTCAAAGCTGCTGAAAATGACACTAATTCAGCCCTTTGGTGACACCACAATGGAGAATGAGAAATACCCTTTAATTTGAGGCAATTTAAACATCAGCCAAAGACACATCTTGGTGGCACACGTTGTCCTCTGGTCTCACTGGTTCCGCCTTGGCGCAGTCCAGCTTTCAAGCCCACTATCACACACTAACCTTAACATTACAACATCCTTCATCTATGACTATCCAAGCCCAGCCACCAGCTGCCCATCAAGTAGATCTCTTCACTAAAGATTAGAAAGAGTATCTTTCTGAAGGCCTTGCAGGATCTACCTTCTGGCTAAGTAAAACCTTGGTGGTAAATCTCACCGCTCAAATTACCAAAAAGGCAATCTGGGAACCTGTCCAACCCAGTAGGACAAGTTGAGAAACACTGAGAACAAGATAGCAAGGCCCAGCAATTTCGGGGTATTAGCTTTCACAAAAAAGAATTCCTTACTTGACTCTAGGAAGGACTGTGAGGATTAATCATAAGGCTTTTAAAGAGACCTGAGCTCTCCCCCCCAAAAAAATCACTAAATAAGTACAGTGTTATTATTTATTAGAGGCAAAGTTCAAAAGTAGAAGAGTCTACTGTGTTCCATCCTAACAAGAGGAGGGCCTTTTAAAATCACTTGCAGAAGAGAAACAGTTAGGTCTCTCTCACGGGGCTATCACTGATAAACTGCTGAAGGCAATGTTAGAAAAATGGAGGAAGAAGGAGTAAGGGCAGCTCAAGCGGCACACCACCAAGCAACACTCAAATAGTGGTTCGTGATCCTGTTTGAGAACCAGTATCACCTGTGGTACAGTGTCTGCACTCCAATCCCAAAGACTTCGATTAACTGTTCTGGTTGAGGCCTGAGGGTTGGTTTTTTTCTTTTTTAAAGTTCCACAGGTAATTTTAATGCATGCTCTCACTTAATAAACTATGTTACAAACAAGGAACAAACAAACAAAAAATAACCTTTCATGAAAAGGGCATTTCAAGGACCTAGCTTATAAAATGGAAGCTAAAAAACTAAAATCACATTCAATATTTAAAAGAGTCATTTTAGGGGCACCTGGGTGGCTCAATGGGTTAAGTGTCAACTTCGGCTCAGGTCATAATCTCACAGCTTGTGGGCTCCAGTCCCTCCTCGGGCTCTGTGCTGACAGCTCAAAGCCTGTGTCTCAAAGCCTGTGTCGGATTCTGTGTCTCCCTTGCTCTCTACCCCTACCCAACTTGTGCTCTGTGTCTCTCTCTCTCAAAAATGAATAAACATTAAAAAAATTTTAAAGACTCATTTTATTTCTTGAGGAAGTTAATTATATACAAAATAGGAGATGAAACACCCACCTAAGTATCTGTATAGGTTATGAGAACCACTAAGAGGAATTAGTTTCCCAGGTAAGTTTCTGCCAGCTGTTAAGTCAACTACTGGCCCAAACCATGGAACACAAAAGAGTCAGACACTATTAACAATTTTCATACTAATTCTTATGTAGAGGGAGGGGAGTGGGACCACACCAACAATCAATTGTCTGAAACCAGCTGGGTGTCCCACAATTTAACAATTTTGACAGACACAATCTACCTGGAGATAATGTCAGATCCCACTGATTAAGGGCTCCGTACTCCAGCACTGCCTCTGCTACCTTCAGATGCCAACTGCAAGTCTATGTGGTTACCTGTGCTTTTGACTGAATGGATGTAAACTGGAGCTTCCAGTAACCCCCTCCTTGGGTCCAGTTACTTGGCTGGAGCAGCTCACAGAACTTAGAGAAACATTTTCCTTACTAGATTACTGGTTTATTATAGAAGATATAAATCTGAGAACAGCCAGATGGAGGATGTATGGGGGAAATAAGGGGGAAGGAGGAGGAGCTTCCATGCCGTAAGTGCACTCTCCCCAACCTTCACCTGTTCACCAACCCAGATGCTCTCCATATTCAATCACTTGGGAGTTTTTATGGAGGTTTCATCACACAGGCACAATTGATTGGATCCTTGTCTGCTAGCCCCTCTCCCCTCTGTGGATCCGACTCCAAGTTCCAATACTCAGATCACATGGTTGGTTCTCCTAGCAACCAGCCCCCATCCTCAAGTGCTTTCCCAAAGTCACCTCATTAATACAACAAAAGACACCTGTATGACTCCAAGGGTTTTTTTTTTTTTTTTTTTTTTTTTTTTTTTTTTTTTTTTTTTTTTTTTTT
>NW_027531005.1:7717069-7735178 GCF_008692635.1 Crocuta crocuta
TTTTTTTTTTTTTTTTTTTTTTTTTTTAGTAGCTCTATGCCAGGAACAGGGAGGAAGACCAAATACGTATTTATTATAAATCACAATATCACAACTATGATGATGATTTTCTCTCCCTACCTCCAGAAGTGACAAAGATATGGAATAATACTACATAAGGGAATAGCTTTCCAGAAAGGAACTTGTCATTTCAAAAATGAGTGGCTATGACATCTTTATTATGGAATAAGTTAAAATTCCCCAATGTGTAGAAGAACATGATTACTTTGAACAATTCATAAGGTAAGTTTAACAAGATTTACATCTACATGATTTTATCTGGGTTAGATGCCACCACTTTTCATTGTTAAGGTCCCACTCAGAATCAATCCCACCAGATCTCCACTTCCACGGCCACCCAGTACACAAACAAAGGTGGTTCTCAACCCTAGTTGCTCATCAGGAGGATCTGAGAAAGGGGAGGAAAAAGGAAAGAAAAACGCTATCTGGGCCCTACACACTTAGAAACTCTGATTCAGGAGACTTGGGGCACATAGGATTTGTAAGAGATCCTTAGGTGATTCTGATGTGCAGCCAAGACTTGAGAACCTCTGCATTAAAAGCACCGACACTTAACCATTTTCACTCTGCACTGCTCTGCTGACAGAGCCATGTTGTTCGAGTCAGTCCCGAAGCAGGCAACCATCGGCTGTTCCAGGACACACAGATGAGTTACTGTGATTCTTTAGGACTGTAATTTGGTAGAGTTGAGACACTGATGAGTTCGTGGTTTTGTTTCCCATTAATCTTTTATTGGGTTCCACGCTATGTGTGCTTTTCATTCCATGATTCCGAATCAACACATAAAAAAGTTAATGTTTAAACAATACCCAAGCTACTGTCTTTTTCTGTTACCATTTTGCATTCAAAAGATGCTTGATGAATAAAAGATACCCCACTCTCCCTGAACACAGCCAGACATGTGTCCATTACCAACAAATGCGGCCAGTTACTCTTGGAGCAGGAAATACAGAAACCTGATTTGCCCTGAACCTTAAAACAACACCTGAGACCTGAGTTTGCAGGCAACAGTGAGAATTACGGAGAGCAACCTAAGCACAGGCTCACCAAGGAGGGATCTGCCAGGAAGGTGCGCTCCGTGCTTTATGCTGGCAAACATGAAGGGCTAGGGGGGTGACGTGTATTGTGCAAAGTGTGTCTCCCCACTCAGAGGCTCTCTTCTGACCAATCTTTTACCATCATGATGTTAGGATTTAGCCCCCAAGTTTTGTGATCTATTTCCAGAGCAATATCTCAAAAACCACCTCATCGGCAATTGCCTGATTACCCAGACAGAGGCAGGTGCTTAAGGATTTCTAAAGCACCTTGGGGGCACCTGGGTGGCTCAGTGGGTTAAGTGTCTGACTCTTGATTTCAGCTCAGGTCATGATCTCAGGATTGGTGAGTTCAAGCCTGGCCTCAGGCTCTGCACTGACAGCAAGGAGCCTGCTTGGAATTCATGCTCTCTCGCTCCCTCTGCTCCTCCTAGCTCTCTCTCATTTGCTAAAAATAAATAGACTTTAAAATTTTTTTTTAAATTCTAAAGCACCTTGGCCAGTGAATTAACCATGGCCCAGCCCCCCAGACCTAGGATATGAAAGGCTCCCAGAGCAAAAGGTCCAAACCCATTCTCATTACATGGCATCTCTTCCATGGTTTTCCTTAGGATCTGCGGGGGCAGGATGCTGAGTCTTATCCACTGATCTGCTATATACCCTAAAATGAGTTACAGTGTTCATTGGTGGAGGCATTTGGGGTGGATTTATTGCCACCCACCTAGGGGGAGGCACAGCTAGAGGCTTCGTCAAAGCCAGGAAAGCTCAAATCAGTCCCCTGAGGATGCAGGCCAACGGAGGGCAGAAGAATTCATGGCGGTTGTCTGGGCCTCAGAAAGCACCCAGCACAAGGGAGAAGCAAGTTATTAAAAAAGACAATAAAATAAATAAATCAGCCTTCTGGGTCCACATAAATATTTCACTAATCAGTTAAAGGACAGTAAAGGGAATACAGAAAGAGCGCCTAACATTTAATGGGATTTGGGTAAAATATTACACTTTCCAGAAGTTACTCAAGTGTAGCATGGAGTCTATGAGCTAAAATTACTTTTTCAAATGACCAATATACTAATTTCTTCTTCAGAACCATGGGGAAGGGCCCATACGAATGACACAATATCACAAGATGATCACCAGTCCTGAACTCATTCTTTCCCTTCCCGAAACTGCTGACACACTTCAGCACAAACCCAGCACTCCAAGTTTCATCAGAATCAAACCAGAGGGAGCCAATGCCACTCCAAGCTACACACCTGTGCACAAATTAAAATATCTCCATTCGACACAACTAACCCTGTAAGTGTCCTTCCAAAATCCTCTACTGGCTCTTACAGCTGGCTCTGCAGAGCCAGAGGGGAACAGGGAGAGTGTATCATGTAGAAGCAGGAAGATAGCAGTGAAAAGAGTGAAGGCCACCTCTGGGGTCATACAGGGCACCTCCTACAGTCAGAGACCAGTGACTCAGCTCTTCTCCCTCCATCTTCCCTAGTCTCCTGGGGCCCCCAGACCACGTTTACCTGAAAAGATGATACTCTCTGAAGGACATATATGAAAAAGATCAGAGTTTTAAAAAACTGTAAATAGATGCAACTTTCATTTAGGGCCCTCTAACCTTCTACTGATGGAGTTCTCCCACACACACACACGTGATCCTTAAAGAAACAGCTTTCTGTGTGCCCAGAGCTATACTGCCAGCTGCTGGGAGAATACACTGGGAGTAAGGAAACATGCCAGTCCTCAGCTTGGGGGTGGGGGTCTGCCAACAGCAAGTACTAACCTTCAGAGAAAAGACAAAAAAATCACCAGAAAAAAGAGTGCAAAACTGTGCATGTGAACAGTTTAGGGGCTCTGAGAGTGTCTTCTGATTATGCCATAAAGATGGTAGCCATATAAAGAGTCACTGTAACCTCTGGGTTGGTGTATAATATGCTCTATGCTGCCAAGGCATCAAAACAGGTTTCAGCCAATAAGGAATGCACCACTTCAATTGCTGAGTGTCATGGAACACAGAGAGTACAGTACCTGCGTCTGCATTTGTCAATGGCTGCCTTTTTGCCTAAAAGAATATTTGTGATGCTGACTGTAGCTTACAGCCTCAACTATCTGAGCCTTAACTCCCTGTAAATACTATTCCACTTCTTGCCGTCAAACAAGACTATGTTGCCATTGCTCAGGTTTCCCCACACAGACAGGCAGAAGGGTTGTGCAGAGCCCCCATTTGACTCATTTCCTGCCAACCTTGAATGGGCAGCATCCCCTCCTTAAGATGGGGCCTGGTATATTCCTTTAAATTATTAATAGTGATTTTAGTATCTGCTGGTCACCAGTGCTGCTGCTTTTTAATTAAATATAGCTGTTTTACATACACTTACTTGTGGAATAATTGTTTTTAATCACAATAGGGTGCAATGTAATTGTGCCAATACTCACAAGTGCGTGGCACTGTGGAAGTCACTGACAGAGCTGCTTGTGGGATGAAACCAATTCTGCAGGCTGCACTCACAAAGCTTCCATGGGAGCCTCTGTGTTCCCACTAAAGTGTCTCACCAGATACCAGTCTGGGCAACAGAAAAGAGCAGTGGTCCCCAGGAGAAGATTTACCATCTACTCTACCCTTTATTTCAGATGCAGCAAGTTCAGCTGTTGTGGGGAGGGAGCCATCCTGGCAACAAAACACAAAGGGCCTGGATCACAGCCTGCTTCTAAATAACACAAATAGATAAGGAATTAGGTGATTAGAGAGTGTACTGTCAGTGGGGCTAAATATCAGCCCCTCTGGGAACATGTGTCCTGTATTCTACGACAGCACAACTTGCCCAAGAGCTACCTCCGATCTGAATGGACCTTTTCAAACTTTCTTCTTTAAGGCAAATTTTCTCTTTTAGGATGTAGATATAACAGCTATAAAAATAGAAAATAATTTATATACAGAAAAATTAGTGGAAACAGATTATGGTACATCCACATTTTTAAAAACTGCACAGCCATTAAAAATCATGTTCTGGAGGGGCTCCTGGCTGGCTCAGTCAGTAGAGCATGAGATTCTTGATCTCAGGGTTGTGAGTTCGGGCCCACAGTGGGTATGGAGGCTACTAAATAAAATAAAATCTTTAAAAAAAAATCATGTTGTGGAAAAATTTTAAAGGGCAACAGAAATACTCAGTTACATAGCATGAACACAAAGAAGCAGGTGAGAAAGCCGTGAGATATTAACAGTGGTGATGTTGCCTCTGGATGGTAAGATTTAATTTGTATTTTCTTCTTTAAATTTCCCAAAACTTAGTAAATAAATATGTTTTACCTATAATAAGGAAAAAATACTTAAGGTAGAAAATTTAGATGATATCAGAAGCCTAAGCCATCCATCTAATGGGGTTAATGAATGAACATGAAATATTGAAAATAATGAAACATATACAAGTAAATGCTCACAGGGCTATAAAGAAAGGACTAGTGTTCAGAGTCCTTATTATCCAATCTCTTCTCTCTTCACTGGGATGGCCTGGCCATTCTAAACAGCAACATTATTGCCAGGAAAACTTTGTACAGCAGACAAGAATATGGAGATACACTTTTCTGATGTTAAACACTCATCTGAAGTAGAATTAGAATCTCTTGATATAAACTATGGTAACTCCAAGATGGATGCAGGAAATATTTTAATGTGTAAAAATACAGTGAAATAAGAAAGCTTGTGTTACAAAGACGGAACAAGCTGACACTTCTGGTAGATGGCAGATTTTCTGAAAAACAGGAGTGTACAGAGAAGTCACCCCACCAACATGTGTAAGCGAGAGGGTCACTAACTTGCCCCAGCAACATGGAAGTCCATGGAGCACATTTGGAGACAAGTAACACAGACCTCTGTTAGAATCCTAGTTCCTCCACTTACCAGAGAAAAAAGCCTTGAGCAAACTCTGGTCTTCCCAAGCCTCAAGTTTCCTGACCTGACAGGGATGGAAATAGACCAGGGCCACAGGCATCCAGGGCACCTCAGCCTTCCTCAGTATCTAGCAACCCCAATTCACTCCAATTCTGTAAACAATAAGCCAATTTCCTCCACAAGAGAACACTTTTGCCCATCAGAACATCCTGGTCTATTTGGCAGTCAGATTGCACACCATAAATTAATAAATCCACAAACAGACTTTTAAGTCACATCTTGGTGAGTTCCTTTAGCCTAAATCAGTGAACCAGTCCAACAGATAGCATTTCACAGCCTGCAAAGCTCAGAGCTAGCCCTAGGAAACAGATAGCTGAGAAGACCTTCTGTAAGGCCTTAAAAAACAGACAAGTTTTCCTCCTCCCTCATCAGTCTTAATACAGAGTCACCATCACCCAACACTAAACCTATATACCACATACTGCTGTGCACCTGTCACGACCCAGAAGGTACTCTAGGATTTTGCTGTGCTGTATCCTGAGCCGCAGTCAAGCTCCGGCTCCTCCATATGTGCCATTACGCACCTGTATTTTCCCGCAGCCATTCAAGGGCTGCTTGCACACGCCCAAGGCAAGCACATTCTCATGGACCCTTTTCTCCGCTACCAAGTTCAGTTAATACAATGGCATGTGACATGTGAACCAGATCTAACAAGGCACCACTTCATATATCTTGTCATTTTTTGTCATGAAATTCATCCAGAAACTGTGAACAGGCCCCACTTAAACTAAACATCAGCTCAAATCGTATGTAATAAACCCCAAGAAACTCCACTATTCCCCAGAAAGCCCTGTTCTCAGAAGCAGATAAATGTCTTTAGGCAGAACTCTCCTATCTCTTTTCACTAGAATCCTCGGGAGATGTTCTAAGCTAAGAAAGGATATATCTGGTTTGCAGTTGGCTCTGGGACCTGGGGGGAAGAAAAGCTCACACAGAAAACAGCAGAGATGTTACCACGTCTAAGTCTGGCTCTGGAAAGAAAAAGGATATTCTCAGAGACCAAAATCCTGGATAGCCAGCCTTGGTAAAGCCCCACCTTCCTACTGCTAGGAACAATTATCTAGAACAGTAGCCTCAAGTGGGAAGTACAATGGAAACACTTGGCAAGTGTGTCAAATGAACCCACCAGGCTCTAACCATAGAGATTCTAACACAAGTAGCTTACAAACCACACCCTAGGAAAAACTGACTTAGCCTCTACTCTAGGAGAAATGCTCTGCTCTCACCTGGATTTCATTGTGACTCAAAGAGGCACACATCTTTGTGTCTGAGCAAGGGCAGGGTGGGGGAAGGGAAACCGGGAGGAGAAGGACAGTGGCGGAACCCTAAACACATTCCAAGGTGGCTATTCAATCAAAAGATACGGCATCAACAAAGATCCACTTAATCTCGGTCTTTGGAGAAGTCCTGGACAAACCCAGAAAGCCAGAGCTTGTCTGCAGCAAACGAGAAGCAACAGTGTTAACAGCCATATTTGCAGTGAATTTAACAGTTTAAAATCATTTAAATCAAATGATTTGCCCTTGTAGAACTTCCTATCAGGGGATACCTTAGAACCACACACAAGCATCATTTTCCTAGCAGGGAAGGGGACAGAGGGAGAGAGAGATGTACCAGAGTCAAATAGCAGCCAGAAAGAGCAAGGTCCCTACTGCCCAGCTTCTGGACTCCAGGCACTTCACTATCACCGCGATGCTGTAACATATAGAAGCATGAGGACAGGAGAATCAAAACCTGCTTCCTTAGACTGCACATCCTCAAGTCTCCTGCTGCATCGAGCCCAGGGACTCTACTAAGATGCGGGGCTCTGTGTCCCTGAACTAGCCAGGACGGGAGATTACAACAGGGCAGAAAAGACAAGGTCACTGTGGAATTAGGGTAAAAGGAAAAAAGGGAAATAAAACTATCTTCTTCGTTCTTTTCTCTCTATGACTCCTGCCCACCACCAAAGATACTAATACTGAGGAGCAAGCTAGAGAGTGAGGGAAAAGACGGCAGTAGAAGAGGGAGCAAGAAAGCAGCTGGGGAAAGCATCCAAGGCTGCAATGGTCTACAGCCTGTTTTCTCCCACAGGCACCAAGGAAGAGAATCTTACAGTCTCTGAAGAAATGGACTTTCTACCACTAGTTACAAATAGCAAAGATAAAACCTGACATTACAAATGACAAAGATTCTCTCCTTGACCAAATTCTACTCGGGCTCCTCTGAACTCCCTTCTCAACTAGGGCCCTGACTTTTGGGCACTATGTTCATCTCTGCATTGTCCAATTCTGCCAAGAATCCTGCTAAGTCACTTTAGCCCAAATTCCCCACCCACAAGATCTGATTACTCTTGAGACTTAATTGAGTTCCTCACCCTCTACCACTCCCAGCTCCAACTTGCTCCTTGATGATAAATTCCCACTTTTCCTTACCCCATTGTTTGCCCCTACACCTATCACAACTGTTATGAATCAGGTGTATCTTCCTGTTCCACAGCAAGTGTCGTGAATAACATTTTAACACAAAGAAGCCAAAAGAATTAAAACTCTGTCCTACTGCAAGCACACTGTACAGGCTCAAGCACTCATTTAAAGGCAAAGACTCGGGTGCCTGGGTAGCTCAGTCGGTTGAGTATCTAACATCGGCTCAGCTCAAGATCTCACAGTTTATGGGTCTGGGTCCTGTGTCGGGCTCTGTGCTGACAGCTTGGGGCCTGGAGCCTGCTTCAGATTTTGTGTCTCCCTCTCTCTCTGCCCCTCCACCACTCGCGTACTCTCTTAAAAATAAACAAACATTAGGGGGACCTGGGTGGTTCAGTCGGTTGAGCATCCGACTTCGGCTCAGGTCATGATCTCACGGTTCGTGGGTTCGAGCCCCACGTCGGGCTCTGTGATGACAGCTCAGAGCCTGGAGCCTGCCTTCAGATTCTGTTGTCTCCCTCTCTCTCTCTGACCCTCCCCTGCTCATGCTGTCTCCCTCTCTCTCTCTCAAATATAAATAAAACAGTTAAAAAAATTTTTAATTAAAAAAATAAACATTTAAAAAAATTTTGTAATAAAGGCAAAGATTCTAAAGCAATCAGTGAGGCAACTTCTTCAAATCAATGTCAATCAGCTATAGATTTAGGTATTTGACCAATGAAGGTATCAATTTATGTAAATTCTAGGAACAGAGAATATTGGCCAGGCTTAAATTGAGCAAATGCAGTTTTCTAGAACATAAAATTACATTTAATAAGCAGTTTAAATGTGGTTATCCAAGAAAACTAGAGCAATCCAGTTTGGCTGCTATCAATATTTTTAGTGAATTCAGGTTAATGGTGCCACTCCCAGCTGACCCCAAAGCAAGGCAGCTAAAGGGCAACAGTGAACTTCAGCAATGGTAAGCATTCACTCGCAGGCTCATGTAGCATCCAAAATATAGCACAGAGATTCTCAGAGTAATACTGAAGGGGGTACAGGGAGCAGCCACAGCTCCTGTGTAAGGTGTGCAGCAACAGGTAATGGAGTGACCAAACCATGTGCACCAGAAGCGACTTCCTCATCCAAACCAACATGTACAAACTTTCTCTGTACTTGAGGAGAGAGAGATGATGGGGGGCGGGAGGGGACAGGGGGGATGGGAGGAACCATGGTGCGGGATAGGGGAGATTAACTGAAAGAAGTCAGAATGAAAACTAAAGTAGCAGAAGCACAAATCAATACTCTTACCATTCAGATACTTCAGAAAGCCTTCCAAGTCAAAACACAAAAGCAAACAAACAAAAGAACAGGCACCAGCCTGTATTAAAACTTTGGGGAACCAAAGATGGGGAAAATGCTGTGCCTGGGGGGAAAGGAGCAGCATCAGGCCCCAAGTCTGCAGGCAGCCAGCTCTGAGGTGGGCACGGCAGCAAGGAGAGCATGTGTTTCCACCTGAGCACATTCGATTACATTCCAGGACAGAGATCTTCAACACCATCAGCTTCTGCCCTCAGAATTCATTTCTCGCTGGGTAATGAGGGTAAGAGATGAAAGGCTGTAGGATTTTTACACTGAATTTTCAGTTTGTCAGGTTCTATCTACCATGTCAGGTACCTGGCACCAATCTGTATCATTTAGAGAGCTATGTCTCTATCCTAACAGAGCTCCAATGACTATTCTCTACCTGCTGTATTTTATGGATACCTAATAAATAACATGGGTAACAACATTTCCACTGTGGAAAACAGTACAGAGGTTCCTCAAAAAATTAAAAATAGAACAGCCATATGATCCAGTAATTACACTACTGGGTATTCACCCAAAGAAAACAAAAACACTAATTCAAAAAGATACATGCACCCCTATGTTTACTGCAGCATTATTTACAACAGCCAAATTATGGGAGCAGCTCAAGTGTCCATCCACAGATGAACGGAACGGATAAAGAAGATGTGATGTATATGCACAGTAGAATATTATTCAGCCATAAGAGCATGAAATCTCATCATTTGTAACAACATGGACAAATATCATATGATTTCACTAAGAAACAAAGGAAAAAAGAAAAAGAACAAAAACAACACCAATACAATTGACTCTTAATACAGAGGACAAAGCGGTGGTTGCCAGAGGGGAGGTAGGTGCGGGGATGGGAGAAAGAGAGAACAGGGATTAAGGCTATACTTACCCTGATGAGCACTGAGCACTGTACAGAATTGTTGAATTATTACACTGTACACCTGAAACTATGTTAATTCTACCTGGATAAAAACAACAACAACAACAACAGCATGGAGCCCAAACGCTGGTACAAACTGAAAGCAGATTAACAGTTTTCAATTGGGCAGCTGACATTTTTCTGAACTCTGATACTGCGAGTGCAAGCACCTCCAGAGTAACTATAACTCGATATGTAAACGTGAGTGTCTAGATTGAAGGAACCACTCACTCCTCCAACAGAAGAGGGCTGGGAGGGGGAGGGGCGGGCGGTGAAGCCAAAACACTTTAACAGTGAGGCGGCCACAGAACATCGCACTCTGCGAAGGCGAGACAGAGCCTGGCCCAAGGCAGGGAGGAAACCTGGATGTTTTCCTGAGGAAGACACTGAGCTATTAGTTTACTACACACTCAAAGGAATACCAAAGGGCTGGGACAACTTCCTTCTCCTCTGTAACAAATAAGAAATAAATACAAGGGCTGCTTTGAGTGATGTCAAGTCTACCTTTTCTTAAAGTACAAACTGGTTTGATACTCCTGGCTGTCCCAGTGGCCAAAAGTAGCAAATAGCTACCTGCCAGTTCTGCCACGCAGAACACAGTGTGCTCACTCACAGCAGCTGCGCTAAGAGGTGAAAAGGGAAGAGGGTCGAGAAAAAGAGGGCAGCCAGGACAGGCTGCATCTCCACCCAGAGGGACCAGCCTCCAGCCAGAGCCTGAGGGAGCAGGCAGGCTGCAAAGGGAGCCCAGGGCACGTAGCACATCAGCAGCCCTTCCGCATAGATCCACCTACAGCTTCTGCAAGGCAGTGTTTCTAAAACAAGCCCCTCCAGCTGGATAGGCAGATGCTAACGGCAGCTCCATATGAATAAGAATGTGGCTTTCTCCTAATTCCAGGCCACCTTACAAAAGATAACTGCACAGAAAATCAAACAATCCTACTAGCCTCCCGAGAGTAACGAGTAACATGAAATGTACTACAAATGGTAGAGCTACATACAGGCTCAGAAAGTCAAGTGTTGGTGTATCCTGCCCATCCCCCATTTCCCAAATTATGAACAAGGAGGGAGAAGACAGCCAGTGAGAATGAAATAAGCCATTACCTAACAAACATGTGAGTATCAACTATGTGCGGGGAAGTGAGCTAGCAACGGATGTGAAGAAATGAGGAATCTACCTGATGCAGAAAAACCAAACTAGAAAAACCCAGTAGGGAAGGGCAGAGAGGGAGTGGGGAAGAGAAAAAGCATTGTAAAAGCATAAACTAGAAATTACAGGCATCCATTGTGTGAGTTATCCAAAGTCAGCAGGACAGCAGAAGGAACCAAATTCTGGGACCAATGTCTGAACACAAAAATGCAGCAGATGCCACATAAAGAGATTTGCACTCAGCCTCACAAAGGACCCGATACAGTGAAACAAGGATAAAGGAAAGCATATCAGCTGGCTTCTCTCTCTCTACTCCTCCTGTGAGACAGCAAAGTGCCAGGGTGGCCACCAACACAACAGGCAAAGAGGCATTTGCAGCCCAAACCAGACTGCTCTCACACTAGATGGTGAAATGAAGGCCTATGAAATGTGAACAATCCATAAAGTGGCCGGAGCTTTTCAAAGAAGGGCTGAAATAAAAAGTGACATCAAAAATATGCCTAAGCAATAGACCTGTCATTTACTAGGAAAAAAAGCAAGCATCTTTGTCCTTCAGCTTCCCCTTCCAGATTCAGTTCTGAAAAGCCTTTTCCAAAGCAGTGACATGAAATGATGCTTCTTCCTCCATAATCTATCATCTGGTCTGAAATCCACCTTGTGACCACAATATACACCAACCAGTCAAGAGTAGAAATTCGGTTTCTAAAATTATCAACACTTTCCTAATAAAAATAATTTCCCTGATCCATAGCACCTATAAGACATGAGAATCTAAAATATTTGGTTTTTGAACTGATTCAAATTTTCCAAGTAAAAACCTAATTAGCCCACCAAGGAATGAAACCTACAGCCCTGGCCTGCAGAAGTGGAAAGCACTGATGACTACACTAAACTTGCCTTGAATATAAATGTTATGCAGAGGGGGAGAAGGTAATTTATCTAAACACAGTGTAGGTAGTTCTGCAATCAGTATCTCATAAATAAAAAGAGAAAGATGAAGGGAAAGCTCTCTAATTGATTTTAAAATTAGTTCCAAGCAAAGAAATAATCTGACAACCAACAAGGTCGACAACAGTAAAAAAATATATAGCCCTTGGGGGAAAAGTGCACCTAAAAACTCCAATGAATCAAGACACCTGGAATGCCACAAAGGAAAGATATCTGCGAGAGCCTGAATAAGGGTAGAGGTGTTAAAAGAAAGTCAATTGGGGATCAACTGCAAAATTACTTAAAATCCTGAGATCAGCCCCTCTGACGGACTGAACCCAATCTGTACTGTGCTAATAGAATGCCAGTACGAGGAAAGCCAGCACTCAGAAAGGGGGAGGTCTAGGCAATCCAACTGCATCAACTAGGTTGAACCCTAGGAGTAGAAAGAGGAAGAGCCTACAGAGAAGGAAGCCATGTGTGGCCTGGCCATCAAAACAAGAAATCCAAGGGGTACATGGGAGGCTCAGTTGGTTAAGTGTCCCACTTTAGCCCAGGTCATGATCTCACAGCTCATGGGTTCGAGCCCCACATTGGGCTCTGTACTGATAGCTCGGAGCCTGGAGCCTGCTTCACATTCTGTGTGTGTGTGTGTGTTTGTGTGTGTCCCTCCCCTGCTTATGCACGTGCATGCAGGCGTTTTCTCTCTCTCTCAAAAATAAACAAACATTAAAAAAAAAAAAACCAAGCAATCCAATTAGCTAGGAGGAAAAAAAAAAAACAAAACAGGAGTGTAAACACTCCCTCCCAGGACTTTTCAACACCAGGACATGCTGCCTCAAGTTGGAATGACTACAGGCAGCAGTCAAGGCGATTAGCAATGGACTGGACCAAAATGATGCCACTCAAAAGCAATATATGCATTAGGTCTTAAGCCTCAGCATATATTCTGATGTAAACATTTACTAAAGGCCTACTGCATTCATGGCACTCTGCAGGATTCTGAAAGAGAGGGGTATGAAGCTGAGAATTTCCACTCTGATTCACAGTGCAGTTTAGGCTTCCTAACAAAAGTGAGAGGGACATAAATAACAGTACAGAATGAGACAGAGGAAGGAAAGACTATGTGTATGGAAATCTCTGGCCTATAGGAGCTTTCAAGAACCAGGGTAAGAAAGACAGTTACCTCAGCACAGCAGCTATGGTAAATGGTCACAGGACAGTAAATATGATGGTGCTGTCAACTCTGGAAACAACAGAGAATTACTGCAGCTCACAGGACTGAAAAGAGGCAAGAAATATGAACGCACTAGCACTCGGAAGATTTAGATAAATTGAAAATATAGAACTGTGTAATAGTGATGATTAAATGGAGAGAGAAGAAAGAGAGGAAGATGGATTGAAAGAGGTAAATGCACATGTTTCAGGGAACGATAAAGCACCCGGCCCCATGAGATTGTTAAAATCCTACAAAAGTTATTGGAAGGGGATAGGCAAAATCATGAGAAAGGGGATGCATTAACTAAAGGAAACAAAAGAAAATATAATTAGTAATATGGAAAAGGTAAATCAAAGGGACACAGGCAATTGCTGCCTTTTCCCAGCTATAATTCACTCACAAAGATCAGTGGAACGTACATTTTAAGGGACCCTGCTATCTACCCAGATACCAAATGTCTTGACCCCAAGAAGTCAGGCTTGCCCCCAGTGCCCTCCCCAGCAGAAGAACAAGAATTAATCTTTTAAAAATGACAGAGTACATACAACCTGAATCTTAAATAGATGAGCTAAGACACACCCACAGTCTCCGATGGTAATTTTTTTCAATCTTCTCACAAAGGAGGTTTCAAGTGTTCTTCTCAAAAATGCCCAGATCAAACAAATCGGAAACTGGTACAGAATGCCTCTGCCAGCGCTCTGACATATTCTACGTCTTTTGATCACATTGCTGCAGTCCCCAAGTCTCTCCATTGGAAACCGGTGAAATGCTATATCCATTTCAAAGAGCTTTTGCTTTTCTCCAAGGTCCTTAATGACAAGCTGGAGTCCCGCTCTAATTTGCTATTTGCCTTATGCTCCCAGTCCCAAGCACGAGATCATAGTCAGTGGGTTTATTGGTTTGCCCTGGCTTCACTTAGGGACTGCGGCCCCAGAGCTCTCTGTTGGTGTGCATCTCAGTGGCAGCATCGTCTGCTTTGGGGTCCAGAGGGACCAGTCATCTTGCTTTCAGAAATCTCAACTGAAGGGAATAGGTTGAGAACCGCTTTTAATCGTGTCTAAATGGCAAAGCACCCTGGGGCCCTGGACAACAAATGGGAGTTATTAGCACCCAAAACTGCCCTACCTCTGAGAAAATGCCCTTAGGAATCCCAGGGCATCACTAATGGGCCTACCTGCAGCTTGTCAACCATGACTGCCTACAGAGGAGACCCCATGGGGATGCGACTGGGAAACAAACATCTCCAAAAAAAGGCAGGAAGGACACTGGGAGATTAGGCAGATTATAGCTGTAACAAAACTGATCCTCTGGTGCCCACGACTAAATATTTAGAGGCCTGCTGTGGAAGAACATTTATGTGGCAAGTTCCACAGGGAAGAGGCTAAAAGATAGGGTGATGGAATCAAATATAAGCTGAAAGCATCGGGTTGTGAGATCAGGGGAAAGGCTCCACCTTCAGGTTTCTACACTTCCCAGAGGCCCAAGCTGAAGGGGGGTGGGTGTGTGTGTGTATATTTGTGTTTGTGAGAGAGAGAGACAGAGAGAGACAGAGAGGGAGGGAGGGAGGGAAGGAAGGAGGGAGGGAAGCAGGGAGGGAGAGGGAAGGGGGTTGGGGGAGAGAGAGGCTCTATGGACAGGAGTTTGAGGAAAAAGGCCTTGCAACTGAAAGCAAACTTTCTATACTTAACACCTGGGCGTTGGGTAAATTATGCACGTTTTTCAAGGTAAATTCCAGCTCTGTATCTTTGCCCTACCAAGTACTGCACAGGCCGAACCGACTTCAAGGGGGAGTAAGTCAGTCCCTTCATCAGATGCCAGAGGGGTACCTTTGTCATTAATACACCAAATGTGACACAAAGTCATGGNGAAAGATAGGGTGATGGAATAAAATACAAGCTGAAAGCATCGGGTTGTGAGATCAGGGGAAAGGCTCCACCTTCAGGTTTCTACACTTCCCAGAGGCCCAAGCTGAAGGGGGGTGGGTGTGTGTGTGTATATTTGTGTTTGTGAGAGAGAGAGACAGAGAGAGACAGAGAGGGAGGGAGGGAGGGAAGGAAGGAGGGAGGGAAGCAGGGAGGGAGAGGGAAGGGGGTTGGGGGAGAGAGAGGCTCTATGGACAGGAGTTTGAGGAAAAAGGCCTTGCAACTGAAAGCAAACTTTCTATACTTAACACCTGGGCGTTGGGTAAATTATGCACGTTTTTCAAGGTAAATTCCAGCTCTGTATCTTTGCCCTACCAAGTACTGCACAGGCCGAACCGACTTCAAGGGGGAGTAAGTCAGTCCCTTCATCAGATGCCAGAGGGGTACCTTTGTCATTAATACACCAAATGTGACACAAAGTCATGGCAGCCCTGGGCATCAGGAGCTCTATGTTTTCCAATGTCAGATCAAAGTCAAATGCTCTCTAGCATCCTGAAATTACACAATGTGTTATCTCCTCTAAGGTAGTAGCTCAGAAAACCCACAGTCTTTCTCCAATACTTAGCACTTGTCCCTTTGAGGCAAACAACTGCATAAAACAAACTCCGGTATTCCTTTAGAGAAACGCTGATACATGTTTAGGTCCTTAGGAATACCACACATCAGTATCCAAAATGGTGCTCAGCCTGAAGGAGTTAAGATAGCCAAAGAGTTGACACTGGATTCACCCTGAATAATCCGGAAGCATCAATGCCAGAGAAATAGAATCAACAGCATCAGACATGTATCCAACTGTAATCCTTGAGGAAAATATTACACATCCTTGCTTTTAACTCTCCTGTCAAGCTTTCCAGCAACAAATCCAGTTTTAACCAAACTCTAGGAGTAATGGCTACCCATGAATTCCTGGATATTACTGGAAAGCAGATGCCTAGGATGAAAACAGTTGCTTTGATCATGCTGTTTCGTCCAGAGCCGTTCCTCTGGCTGCATTACAAAGTAACCAAAAAAGGGGGAGTGGAAGTATACAGTTAGCCTTGGGCAAAACCTCCTTGCCTTTATGTATAATTTAAGAGAAATGAACTTGTCTCTGTGTTCAAAAAAGGAAAATCCAAATTGCCCTACTATCCCCACAATGTATAGATGTCTCAGAAGATCTATAATAAGTTGATGACAGGTTATTAAGAGTTTTTAGGGTTTGGGGAAGATAAACATCAAAAGAATCTCCCTTCCCTAACTTGAAGGGCAAACCCCCTTGGGTCGTCATCTGGGAGCTTGTAGGGAGGCCTAGCCCACAGCAGGAAACACTGCCTGCCATCTGCCTGTCCTTGAGGAAGGTCATGCTAACACTTTCCCTTCCCTATTCACCTACTCCTCCAGTTCCTTAACCTGCACCTTCTCCCACTCTGCTCTAATACCATACGACAGGCTCCAATACCATAAACTGTTAAGATTATCTTTTTCTCCATTTCAAAGTCAGTGATCTCCACAAAGTTTCCCCCAAATGAGGCAAAAGGCAATCTAAGTGTCTCATTTGAGGCCCTCCACAGTCCATCCGTCGTCTCCCAACAATCCTGAAGCACACTGCATTTCTGCAAGTACAAGACCACTCCAATTCCCAAAACACACCAACATTTTCACTGGAGATTCTAATCAGCCCTGTTCTAACTAGGACAGCCATATATTCTTGTGCACAAGGGCACTGTCCAAGGAGGCAGAGGCTGAATAGGAGCTGAAATTCAACCTTCATTCTGCTTGCCAAGCCATATGCCCTGACAAGAGGCTGCTTGGAAGAAGGGGCACCCCTCTCTAATTTGCACAAAGGTACCACATGGGTAAACAGAGGTCCCAACCCCAACATCTATGCCTTGAGTATTTGACTGGACTCCGGTTGTAGCTACAAGAACAGATGGTATACAGTAAGGAATATTAAAAACCAAAGACTCTAAGGAGATGCCTGCTTTCCCAGTCATTACATACATGTAGTTATGGCCTCACTGGAATCCCCAGGTGATTTATATTCCTACACCCACATCGTAAATCTCTGATAACTTTAAGGTAAGCAAGAATTCTGGGGACTTCTTTAAGTAGAAAGGCAAAAAAACCCCTCTGACTCCTCCTGTATAGAGACTGCTAGCACAACATCCACAAGTCCCTATTCAGCACTCCAGTCGCCCCCAGGGCCATGGTCAATTGGGGCTTAGGAAAAGAAACACCAGAACTCCTTCCTGCAGATGAGTCTTCATCTAGCATGATCTTCCCTTATAAATGCAAATTACTTTCATGTTTTGTAAATGCAAGCCACCAACGCAAGAGTACTCAAATCCAAACATGCCATTCCCTAGCTTAAAATTCTTCACACAAAAATCTAAAATTATGGCACACATTTTCAGCATGTGGCCCCTGCCTAAACTCCCAAACCACTTCTTACTACTCCCTAGCATTAACTACCCTCTGTTGCAGTCATACAAAATACCCCGAGTCTCTAAGTATCCTGACAGGACATGTGTGATCTGGCCCTGCCTACACTCTGTATCACAGGCATCGTAGCCCTCATGCACTATCCACAGTGCCTGCCCATCATTCCCTCTGCTGTTTCTGTCAGAAACTATCCCCCACATTTTACCTATCTCAGTCCTAGTCACCCTTGAGGCTTTACACATCACTTCCTCCAAGAAGCTTTCCCAGATTATACATTCTTATAAATTCTAAACTTTTCTTTCATAGCATTTCACATAAATGGAATTACTTGTATATCTCCACTACTAGGTTTTAAATTAAAGTTCCATGAGGGTGATTCCAAGAAAGTTTATTCCCTGCTGCATTCTCATAGCATCTGCTGCAAAGCAAATACCTGATAAATACTTATCAATGACATTCATCTGATTTCTCAATCTATGCTGTCCATTCTAAGAAGCCACTACCAACAGGTGGCTGTCGAGCTCTAGAAATACATTACAACAAATTGAAAGGTGTTCCAAGTATAAAACATACCCCAGATTCCAAAGACTTACTAAAAATCAAATTAAGTAAAATCTCTCATTAATCTTTTCCATTCATTAAATGTTGAAATGATAGTGTTTTGGATATATCAGGTAAAATAAAATGCATTAAAATTGATGGTTTTAATATAGCTACTAGATAATTTTAAATAACAAATACAGTTCTTTGTGTGGCTTGCATTACAGATCTAGG
>NW_027531005.1:7735470-7773054 GCF_008692635.1 Crocuta crocuta
GGGGGGGGGGGGGGGCACCCTGGTTGTTCCTGGGGAGACTCCCGAGTGCCCACTGCAGCTGAGTTCTTCACGGCACCCTCCACCAGTGTACTCAAAGTGCACTATGTCACTTATTTCTCATGTGACTGCCTTATTAAAATCTTTCAAAGGAATTTAATGAAGAAATAAGAAAAATCATTCTTCACTTCATCTAAGCCATATATTGTAGACTCTTACAGCTAAGCCTTACTTCAACTTTCTTAAAATGGAGTAAGATCTCTAGAGTGAACAAAAGTTAAAGATATGATATAAAAAAAAAAAAGTAACAGATAACCCTCGTTGGTAAAGAACAAGGAATTGTTCTTTATATACCGGACCCTCCCTAAACTAGGGAATATATTCCCAAAATTACCCATTATCCTGTAGGCTAAGGGAAAAATCGATCCATTACCCCCTGAGGAGTTCCAAAGGATCCTGGACACACTAAAAATTCTCAGTAGTTCCTACTCCTGACCACCTGGTATTACCCTACCTGAGCTGTAACATCCCCACCCATCCAAAACCTGCTTGAAATTCAGCTACAGAGTCTACATTAACATAATGCTTTGGCCAATGATGCAGGCACAAAAATTAACGTTCAAGAATTTCAAAGTTGTGGTTGCCGTGGGAACCTTAATTCCAACTGCATGGCACAGATGCGAATCGTGGAGTACTCCCAATACTGATAAAACTGGAGATCTCTATTTACTCTGTGCAATGAGGCACAGCTACAGTTACTGAGAGAACCTTATTTTGGCATTTCTAGGCTTTCATGCATTTAAATTCTCAACCTTACCACAATTTCATTTGCCGGATTAAATTGCCTCCTCTGTGGGGGGACTAAAAGAGAGAATGAACTGATTGGCCAAACATTCAAAGAACCCCTCCTGTATACGCACAATCAGATTCAAAAGACAATCATGATATTTTTATTTTACTCTTATGGGCTGTCTGTAAACTCTCATGCAAATGAACACAGGGCATGAATTTCAACTTATAAATGCACCAAGACATGTGTACGTGCAAAACATCAGAAAAGCACATTTCTCCTCTTTAGAACTACAAAAGGGATAAATTAAAGCACAGAGCACTAATGTAAACCATGCTGTGTTTAATTTCTGAAAATTGTCCAAACACCTGCCTGTGGCACCCTCTCTCACAGTGGACCCAGTTGTGTAACCAGTTACAACACTGTAGTTTTATCAGAGGGAAAAATAAAGGTTGGAGAGTGGTCTATAAAAACAAGACACCAGCAAACAAGTAATTCAAGAAAAACTTCAACCCCTATCTCCAACCTCTCACAGCTTGTAACATTGGAAAGAAAATGACCGGAAAATTTACAACAAAACTGCCTGTAGACTACCAACCCTTAATAGTTTTCTTCCTAAGTATTTCTCAAAATTGATATACCAAACCCCAATCATACGTGTAGGTAAAGCAAGCACCTTTGCTGCCCAAAGATCCAACAAACAGCACAAAACAGTGTAACTAATAATTTCAGTTACCACTCACAATAGATGAAGCAGGTGACCCCAGAGAATATATATACCAAGTTTCATTTCTTCCTCCAACGAAAACATATAGAACTTTCAAATCAAAATGACCAGTAGAAACAGGCCTGACAATCATACATATGAGATATAGACCTTCTCCTCTCCTAATTCTCAGAGAAGTAAAATCCTGTTAACAAATAAAACTTACAGTCATCTGATGTATCCCGGCCCTAATTCCTCTCAAGCGCCTTAGGGAGCAAGGCCCACCCAAAACAAAGCAGATCAGTGAATGTGGTTCAGGAGACACTGATGCCTACGCAATGAAAGCCAGGCTGCAGACACTAGGAAATAATATTTGGGAGAATTAAAATATTGTCTTTTAGCATTCTCACACATATGTACCATATTTAAGTATTCTCCAGCTCCTTCCCTTCAGCTTTTGAAAAGAGGCTCCACTGCTTCCCTATTCTCACCTGTGTGTTCTCCCCTTCTAGCCTCGGTGGTCGGATGCTGGACAGGTGGATGGTCTTGTAGTCACCAGAGTTCAGCTTCACGACAATGGCATCTGCATTCAGCACTTGCATCACCTGTGGGCAAAAGGCAAAAATGTTCAAACCTGCTCCAATGGCCCAGATCTCATAGCACACATGCTAAGGAGAAAGCCCCACCACAGTCATAAGGAGAAAAGTCAGATCAATAGCCATCTGGGGTATTCCAATATCATCCTTCACTGTACAACAATGTTGGAGAGAACAATGCTATAATTATCAGTCCCCAAACACCTTATTATGATTTCTCTATGAGACAGAATCTATATCATTCACAAAGATAGTACTTTTTTATCTTTTGCCCTGACCAAGATGTCTGGTTAACTACAAAGCTTACAAACTGGAAATCTAGTCACTACATGTTATTCATGATTTTCCTTGAAACAGGTTCTAAACTAAAATCAAAATCCCTCACTCAATGTGAATCTAGGAAAAGAAGTAAGGGCTGGATTAGAAAATACCAGCACTAGATAAGAACCAAAACAGGATGCCCCAAAAGAGAGCAGAAAAATCAAAGGCAAGTGAAGGGCAGAAAGAATTGTCGTCACAGCATGGTAAAGGAGAGGCTCAGCTGTTAATCTCAGGGCAGAAACATTACATTGCTAAGATATTACTTCAACTACTCTGAAAGCCAACTTTTCAGAGCATTGCTATGGGCAACTTTGTTTTAGACCCCAGTATCAGTAACACTGGACCCACTCTCAGCTAAAAAAAGATTAACCTCCACTCTTGGGTAACTTACAGAGGTATCTACTAAAAGGGCAAAAGCACAAATATTCCTCTTTGGAGGTTATTAGAACATTCCACCAAAGTATACAGAATAAAATCACATTGAAACTCACCTAGGACCACATCTGGGTTATAACTAGAACCCATAATTCAGCCAGCGGTCTACAATTCGCCTGATTATATTCAGAGCCTGCTGTTACAAGGCTATTTGTGTTTTTCTATATTTTTTGTGTTTTTTTTTAAGCCAGTAATACTGTTCTACAAGGTAGCTATTGACTACATATCACTGTCACCATCCACTTTGTCTGCAGAATCAAAACCAACTCTTCCAGGCTTCAATCAGGCCCCATCAGGAGCCAAGAGGCAGCTGAACAAACTACAGGGTCAGCTGCCGCAGTGAGGGCAGACTCGCAAAATTTCCCTCCTCTTTCAAGCGAGAAACAAAAGGAGCCAGACTCGCCTTTGCTATGGTGGATATCACACTGATAGGTATCCTAAAAGAGCCCTCACTATTCCCTGGAAGGCTTCATATCTTTTAAAACAGAATATACCCATTTACTTGCAGACTCCCCCCCAAAAATGGCTATTCCAAAGAAGCAGCCAACCACATACCAAAAAGAATAAAGACTGATTTAAGGAACAATCTGAACCCAGTGAGAAATTATACATGACAGGAAATAGCAGGAAAAAAGCACCATCAGACAGAATGAATGAAAAAAGAAAGATAACAGTTGGAATCAAGCTGTAGTCCATGGAAGGCTGACTATGACTGGCAGATGGGAAGGCATCCCCAGGTTTTACCACCACAAGTAATGAGAGGCAAGTGTAGGGAAAAATAGGCCAGTGATCCGAAGAATGACAGGTCTGAGAAACAGCAGTATAGATTAGGAGAGAGAGTATTTTTAATTTTCAAATAAGTAAGATTAACTTGCAAACCTCAGCATAAGCAAAAGCCAGTCTAAAGCGATAGCCATTCTGCTTTAACTTTTTTGATAGATCTGAGAATCCCAAAGGCTAAACACTATAGCCCAGACAGGCAGAACCCAAAACTCATATGGCCAGAAAAAATTAGTCCAAGTCCCCAGGCAATCAAAAGCATGATCTGGGTCACATGAGGACCACAAGGTCAGGGCTGCTTACCTGCATATGGGTGGTACCAACGCCTATAGGACCCTCCATATCAAAGAGCCCCTTATACCAGCCCAATCCCGTAGAACTGAAATAACAGCCCAGAAGGTATAACCAAAAACAGTTTAACTAACGGAAAGAAAAAGCACACCTTCTCATTGCCATCTAGATGTTAATGCCAAGCAAAAATGCCCATCACGATGGAATCTTCCTCCCACTCCCTAAAGACACCATTAGTGACTTGGACAACCGAACAAAAGAGACAGACCACAACTAATGATTTCTCTATTCTTCAAAATCCCACATTTGGGTAAAAGGAGAAGTATCATAAAGTGGATGATAAAACATTCATGGGCCAGAGAATTCACAATACATGCTATTCTGCTATCCTACCTTCAAACCAAAAAGAAGAAAAATTCCACAAAGCCACACCAAGCAAAGTAGCAAATCAACACTGCTCCTCCCTCAAAAGTACAGGACCACCATCTCCGATGCACATACTCACAGTACTTGCTAAATCTCAATGATGCACAGAGCTACACATTCCTCTCACCCCAAAATTATTATTAAATTATCAACTGCCAAAAATATAAGGAAATTCCCATTATCAAGACATGAGAAATATCTTAGACATTCTCCACTCCCTAGTCATGCTCAGAGAGGAATAAAACCAGGGAAAGTATCGTAGTGCTCACACCTTCACCCCGATTACAGAATGTGAAGATCTAAGCGTACCCCTGTGACAAGTTACTGGTACTCGTCACCCCTAATAATGTGTTAGCAGCAGCAGCAGCAGCAAATAGATTCTTAGAGCTGTAAATTTCAGGCCTCAGCTACAGCCTCTCTGCTCAGCATCTCCCTGATTAGAAACCTCCTCTTCAGGAACTGCACACTCTGATGCTGGCAACTGAACAAGGCCCAGCTTTCGGATGAAGAAGTGTGTGGTGAATGCATGTGTGTGTGAGGCTTATGACTTTTTATTCCTCTTTAAATTGTGTCATTACTGTCCAGAGAACAAGCAGCTCCTGAGCAGAGACACAGAAAAAGCAATAAAATAGTGGTTATAGTCACGTACTGTGCAATAAGTAAAATGCAGAGTGGATTACTGTTCAAAGCCTGCTCATCAGCACCGCTGCAGACCACATTTATAACCATGATATTTCTTATGGTGCTTTTCACCTGCATAAGTCCATGAATGCCCACATCGCTCACTCTCTCCACAGCCATCAGATCCTTAATCACTCTACCCCTATACGCACCTACCATACCACACACTCTCAGAGATAACCTAAGGGACAGGTACAGAAGTCTGCACAATGAAGTCACTAGCTGCACTCGAAACACTAGACCTAAACCCAGTGTCTCCATTTCTTGCAGCCCAACTGTAAAAGGAAAAAATGAGTGGCTTAATGATGACGAGTGTAGGCTAAGGGCTGCCACAAGTCCAGAGAACTGCAGAGTTCTGTCCGGGGCAAGCGACATCCCTTCCCATCTCTGGCCTGCTGCCACACTCCCCATCTGCAAAGCCTGTCCACCATGCTCGCTGGGAGGCCAAGAGACTACTGTTCAGCTTCCTAAACCCCTGTAACATATATAAAACGAGCAAAAAAAGCCAACAACAGTTTCCTGAGCTACAGAGATCCTCAGAATAGCTCCCCAGACGCAACTACCAATACTCCCAAAGCTGCCTAAATTATCAGTGCTGGACAAAAATAAAAGGAGCATCAGCACACATGGGGCTTTTATGGGTGCCACCAAGGAGTGCCCTTGATGGGGCCGCTGGGAATGGGACACCAAATCTGAAATCATGTCCCCCGGCTGCTTCTTCTGCTCCCTACGCCTGTATGCTAGGTCTCTTCTCCCCAAAGCTAATCGTGGAAACACAACTGACGCAGTACCAGAAGCAGCTGAAAAGGGAGTACACGACAACCGTTACAGCAGTGGCCTGCAGCCACCCCCCAGAAGGGTACAGCTGCCACCCTGTACCCTTGACAAAATACTAAGCACAACAATGTGTCAATACAAATAATTCCAGGCACCTGAGCATGAGCAAGCAGACTAGTCAATAGTAAGTAAGGAAACCAGGTATCAGACAGATTCCAACAGATGAGGCACCCTTCAATATGGCCAACCAGCATTCCTCAAAACTGTCACAGTCATCAAAAGCAAAAGAAGTCAGGGGCACCTGGTTGGCTCGGCTGGTTAAGCATCCAACTTCAGCTCAGGTCATGATCTCACAGTTTGGAAGTTCGAGCCCCATATCGGGCTCTGTACTGCCAGCGCGGAGCCTGGAGCCTGCTTCAGGCTCTCTGCCCCTCCCCCTCCTCAAAAATAAACAAATATTAAAAAAAAAAAAAAGAAAGTCCGAGAGACTGCCACATCCAAAAGGAGCCTAAGAAGAATGACAACTAAATTTAATGTGCCATGGTAAAGCAGAGTCTGGAATAGAAAAACAGAGATTAAAGAAAAACTAAGGAAATCGGACTAAAGTACGGACGTCTGTTGATAATAACATACCAATACCAGCACACTAATTATAATAACTGCACCAGACTCCTGTCAGGGAGCAGAGAAAACTGGGAGGAGGGCAGGGGTAATGTGGGAACTCTATACCATCTGCTCAATTTTTCTGTGAATCTAAAAGTTGTTCTAAAAAATAAAATCTCAATTCAAACGGCAGGTTAAGTGTTTTTTACAAATCTTTTCTAATTCAATTTTTATATTCTTATCAGCAAATCAGTTTACTAATGTAAGCTACAAACCAAGTCTTGATCTCTTTTTGGTGCAGAGGTCACCTTCCAAACCAAACCATCCCCAGAACTTCCTTTTCACCTGAAATCCCTATGGCCAAAGCCCAGGAGATAGCTAGTATTTTTGAATTCTCTCCAAATTACCAAATACAAATGTAACAGAAGAGTCTAAATAATGCCAAACATATTAAAAGGTGTCTTTGCTTAAAAACCATCTCCGAGAGACATGATAATGAACTCCATTCAGAGCTAGGACTAGAAGCACAGCAGAAAGCTATCAGGGCCAACCAGAGTAAGTCCTAGAGTCCACTATGTGCATCCATGCATAGCTTCAACCTGACTTCCAAAACTACACATGGCCACAAGTCCAGACAGTTAACTACTCAGGGTCATCTCCCAGATGGAGCCCTAGAGGGTAAGCTCCTTGAAAGCAGGAAGCACTTCTCGTTCTTCTGCATCTTCTCAAAGCAGAAGGGCTCTAAGCAATCACTTGGTACAGAGAACTGAGTAAGAGTCCTCTAACCAGGCAGGGTGGAGAGAAGACTCCACCTCCTGAAGTCATGCTGTCACTCCCCAGCCCTCCCACCACCGGAGTGGTATTCAGGTCTATAAAATCTGCAAGGCCCAAGAATCCAGCAGCAGGGACAGGGAAGCCAAGCCACGTGCTCAGGGGACCATATGGCTACAAACAGCACAGATCAGCTAAAACGCCACAGGGAAGGCAAGCAGGAAACTGGGAAGCCACGACAGGCACAAAAGTCTCAAGCAGGCTCAGCTAATCGCTGTGAAGTGAACATGCTTCTCTGCTAACCTGGAGAGACAAGGAGAGCCCTCCCTTGCATTTCCTTCCTTAAAAAGAGAAACTATGCAGAGGATGGAACACATTCTTTCAGTAGATGACATGTATCAAGACGATACTTTGCTGCATTTCAAGTTTCTCAGAAGTGAGACGTTTGGCCAGCACATCTCATCTACAGCATCAGTTCCCAAAATCATCTATAGGGCCTGAGAGGCACCCAGTTCAAGAGTTCAGAGGTTAACTTTTTCAGGATTTTCAAGCTATTTAACTGTTCCCTGTACAATTAACTTCTAGGAGACAGGGTAGGCAACTGTGAAATAGAGAGCCACTATTTGTTCAGGTCTTACGGTTACATGAGCCTCAGAGTAGTATCCTTTAGCAAAAACTTGTAGGACTGTCAGACTGTGAAGTCCCAGGGCACCTCAGAAACACCTCTAGGTTTTTTTTGAAAAAGCAGAATAGTATTAACAAACATTTTATATCAGGTATATGACTACACAACAGTTGGATTCTAGGTCACGAACAGAAATGCAGATCATTTTTTTCCTTTTGGATATAAGGTGGTATCCCATGCTCTACAACAGAGGATGGCAAACTGTGGCCCAAGGCCCTCTAGCCCACTGCCTACATAAAGTTTTACTAGAACACAGCCACGCCCATTCACTTACTTATTATCTATAGCCTCTTTTCTCCCTACGGTAGCAGAGTCGAGTAGTTGCAACAGAGACTACGTGGTCCACCAAATGCAGAATATTTACTATGTGGTCCTTTAAGAAAAAACTGGTCAACCTATGTTCTAGAACCTATTAGAAAATGAATACACATAGGGCAACACATGGTTAACATTCCTAGAAAACTGTTTGGCAAATATGCTGCAAAACATTCTTATGGAAATAACTGCCATTTACATAGAGATTTATTCCATTTTCTAAATAATGGAAAAATTATACACTATATGAATATCGACCTATTGGGGACTGGTTACATAAATTATGCAGACTCACAATGGAACATTATGAACAAACTAAAGCAAGCTCAAACATTTACTTTGGCGCCCTCCCTAAATACCTTTAAACAAAAATAAAGGGATTTTGTTGTTGTTGTTGGCCCTAAGTCCAATAGGACAAATATAATGGGAGAAAAAGAATATGGCACCAAAACACTGAAAGCTAGAAAGCAGATGGATGAGTGGTAACAGACTCCACAGATTCACAAAAGCTAAATCCTGAACCAGTGATAAGAAAACATAATAGTCAACCTGATTTATACTGCAGACTTTCCCCACCCACCAAGACAAAGAAATGGTCAAATCAGGAATCTCAAGTAGAGATGAAAATGGGACCAAAACCTAGGCTTGGTTTATGTAAGAAGCACCTGGATTTTAAGATACATACCATAAATCCCATACATAGGTTCACTGCTTTTAACCCAGTGTTTGAGACCTCATTCTTAAATAAGAAGGATAACCAAAGATCACTGGGTATCTAAGGGAAGCCTCTAATATGAAAAATAAGGGACCAAAATAACCGAAGAGAATTAAAAACAACATGGAAACTACAAACTATGCAAGGAAATTTTTCAAAAAATTATAATTAATTCCTCAGAAAGCTAATAGATATTTTATCTCTGAAACAAGTGATATTACTATTAAAAAATAACAAGAGAAGACAGACACATAAATCAACAGAATGGAATAAAGAGCCCAAAAACCAAGCCATGCTTATATGATTAATCTGCAACAAAGGAAAAAAGAACATACAATGGAGAAAAGATGGTCTCTTCAGTAAACGGTGTTGGAAAAACTGGTCAGCTACATACGAAAGAATGAAATTAAACCACTTCTTAGACTACACACAAAAATTAATGATTAAAGACTTAAATGGAAGACCTGAAACCAAAAAAGGCTAAAAAAAACCCACAAAAAGTAATCTCCTGGACATCAACCTTAGCAATATTTTTCTTGGCTCTGTCTCCTCAGGCATGGGAAACAAAAGCAAAACTGGGACTACATCAAGCTGAAAAGCTTTTACATAGCAAAGGAAATCATCAAGAAAACGAAATGGCAAACTAGTGAATAAGAGAAGGGATTTGCAAATGAAATATCCAATAAGGCATTAATATCCAAAATATATAAAGAACTCCGGAGAATTCAACACCAAAAAATAATCCAATTTAAAAATGGGCAGAGGACGTGAACAGCACTTCTCCCAAAGAAGACAAACAGATGGCCAAAAGACACATGAAAAGATGCTCAACATCACTCATCACCAGCGAAATGCCAATCATAACTACAATGAGATATTACCTCACACCTGTCAGAATGGCTAAAACTGAAAAATTAAGAAAGCAACATAAACATTTTACTCAAAGATATAGACTAGCCAAGAGTTGAAAATGGCTGCCTCAAGGAAAAGGAAAAGAGGCGAGTATATTTCTTAATAAGTCCAGAGTTCTTTAAACTTTTATGCATTAAAAATAAAAGTGTAAAAACTTAAAAATTATACACAAAAGAATATAACTCACTACTACTCAAAAGTGGCTGCCAGCCTGCAATGAGAGAAGGAGCTTGTACCAGAACATAAGTCAACTACATCACTGAGAACATTGCTGACATTTTTTCTGTAGCAAGCTTTTCTTGATGAAAGAAGCAATGCCTTGATTTACATTCTGGCTCAACCGCCTTCTATCAAGGCACTATGAGTAGGACTGGTAAAGATCAAGGGTCAGCACACTTTCCTGTACAGGGCCAGATATCAAATATTTTAGGCTTTGCAGATGATATAGTCTCTGTCACAACTACTCACCTCGGCCACTGTATTACAAAAACAGCTACAGACATCATGGAAATGAACAGATGTGGCCATATTCCAATTTATTCATGTCATTGAAATTTAAGTTCCATATAATTTTCATGTGCCACAAAACATTTCTATGTAAAATCCACCCATACTTCACAGACCATACAAAAACAAGTGGAAGGTCAGGCTATGTGGCCCAAGGGTCAGTCAGCCCAGCCGACTGCTGGGATAGACAGTATAATCAACTTTAAAAAAAAGAAGTCTGTGTGATAAGTTTCATTAGCCTGAGTGTGTTTCTTCTCCTTTTTATGCTTTTGTATTTTTAAAAAAAAAAATAATAATGCTAAAGAATTTCTAAAGCTCAAGAAGTTCTGAAACCATTTACCTACCTACAAATACATTTCTCTTTCTACTCTAGAAGCAGGTCTATATTCAAATGACCTAAATTTATATTAAAGATACTACAGGAGAATGGCTATTCCCCTTAATCCTCAGATAGTTTTTAGAGGCAATTTTCTTTACTCAGCATTTTAACAAACAAAACTTCACCGTAATGGAAAAAAAAAAAAGCCTCACTCTGTTTTAAAACAAAACAAATAGGGGTGCCTGGGTGGCTCAGTCGGTTAAGCATCCAACTTCGGCTCAGGTCATGATCTCACAGTTCGTGGGTTTGCGCCCAGCGTCGGGCTCTATGCTGACAGCTAGCTCAGAGCCTGGAGCTCAGAGCCTGGAGCCTGCTTCCGATTCTGTGTCTCCCTCTCTCTCTGACCCTCCGCTGCTCACACTGTCTCTCTCTCAGAAATAAAAACATTAAAAAAATAAAACAAAACAAATATACATATCCTGGAACCCTAGATTAAAACAAAACAAACAAATAAACAAAAATGGGAGGAAATGTCCCAGCTCCTCTCCAGTAACCAATAAAGTCATATTTAAGAAAAATACAAAGCTTTAGACTCAATCATCTAATCTTTCAAAATTTCTTTCTTCAGAAATGCATTAGTTCCCTGACCAGCAAAGGCCCAAAACACTGCAAAATCTTCTGGGTTTTTCTATAACTCAGGTTCAACTGAAGAGGGGCTAGCATGGACAGCACAAGATACAGGGACCCTCCTAAGCCTCATCTATATCAAAATATCACACCCTCTCAGACTGATGATGGTGAAAACAGAGACATGCCTCCCTTGCTGAGTGAATGATCATCCTTCACTGTGTAGCAATAGTCTTAGAACAGGTGACAAGAAACATAAGCAGAACCAACTAAGTTCCAATTAGGTGCAACAGCCATGTCCAAGTTTCCAAGCTAGTGCAGTCCTCACACAGAAAGGAAGCAGGGGTTCATTCTGGTCTGTACCAAGACTTGGAAGATGCATGGGGGAGTATCCAACCAGGAACTACTCCCTAAATAGGATAAAAGACCTAATTATGGTTAGGTCTAAAAGACCCAATTATGGTTAACTTGACAGCTGCCTGGAGATCACCTACGACAAAAGGAAAAGAAGCCATTTGAGCACTCTGTGACTTATTGCTTTGGGCATCATAAAAAAGAAAATGAAGAAATTCAGCCAATTCCTCAGAAACTGTTAAAATTTTGCCATTCTAAGAGAAACCAGTCCAGGATTTTTTTTAGGCTGACAGTGCCACCTAGTGGCATTCCATCTTAAACTCATTTGGGACAGCCAACTCTCAACAGATACAGATATGTTAATTAACTTCTTTTAGTTCAGGAAAACAAAGCTTAAAGCACCTCTTGCCAAAAAGTAAAAATAGATTGGAAAACATGATGGCACTTTGGTAAAGTGAGGGAAACAGGTCTACCACTCATGGTACCAAACCCAGCAATGAAGAAAACACCCAGCTCTGCTGCTGGACCCAAATGATCTACTGAGCAGCACTAGCTCCTGTCAAAGGAATCCATCCCAGGACACTTCAGGAGAGCTCTCTGGAAAAAACATCACATGAGAAAAAACTCAAAACCACAACAGTCCCAAAACAGAAAAAAAGAGAAACCTGAGCTCACACACACTTTGACATAGGAACTCTAAAGNTCATGATCTCACAGTTCGTGGGTTTGAGCCCAGCGTCGGGCTCTATGCTGACAGCTAGCTCAGAGCCTGGAGCTCAGAGCCTGGAGCCTGCTTCCGATTCTGTGTCTCCCTCTCTCTCTGACCCTCCGCTGCTCACACTGTCTCTCTCTCAGAAATAAAAACATTAAAAAAATAAAACAAAACAAATATACATATCCTGGAACCCTAGATTAAAACAAAACAAACAAATAAACAAAAATGGGAGGAAATGTCCCAGCTCCTCTCCAGTAACCAATAAAGTCATATTTAAGAAAAATACAAAGCTTTAGACTCAATCATCTAATCTTTCAAAATTTCTTTCTTCAGAAATGCATTAGTTCCCTGACCAGCAAAGGCCCAAAACACTGCAAAATCTTCTGGGTTTTTCTATAACTCAGGTTCAACTGAAGAGGGGCTAGCATGGACAGCACAAGATACAGGGACCCTCCTAAGCCTCATCTATATCAAAATATCACACCCTCTCAGACTGATGATGGTGAAAACAGAGACATGCCTCCCTTGCTGAGTGAATGATCATCCTTCACTGTGTAGCAATAGTCTTAGAACAGGTGACAAGAAACATAAGCAGAACCAACTAAGTTCCAATTAGGTGCAACAGCCATGTCCAAGTTTCCAAGCTAGTGCAGTCCTCACACAGAAAGGAAGCAGGGGTTCATTCTGGTCTGTACCAAGACTTGGAAGATGCATGGGGGAGTATCCAACCAGGAACTACTCCCTAAATAGGATAAAAGACCTAATTATGGTTAGGTCTAAAAGACCCAATTATGGTTAACTTGACAGCTGCCTGGAGATCACCTACGACAAAAGGAAAAGAAGCCATTTGAGCACTCTGTGACTTATTGCTTTGGGCATCATAAAAAAGAAAATGAAGAAATTCAGCCAATTCCTCAGAAACTGTTAAAATTTTGCCATTCTAAGAGAAACCAGTCCAGGATTTTTTTTAGGCTGACAGTGCCACCTAGTGGCATTCCATCTTAAACTCATTTGGGACAGCCAACTCTCAACAGATACAGATATGTTAATTAACTTCTTTTAGTTCAGGAAAACAAAGCTTAAAGCACCTCTTGCCAAAAAGTAAAAATAGATTGGAAAACATGATGGCACTTTGGTAAAGTGAGGGAAACAGGTCTACCACTCATGGTACCAAACCCAGCAATGAAGAAAACACCCAGCTCTGCTGCTGGACCCAAATGATCTACTGAGCAGCACTAGCTCCTGTCAAAGGAATCCATCCCAGGACACTTCAGGAGAGCTCTCTGGAAAAAACATCACATGAGAAAAAACTCAAAACCACAACAGTCCCAAAACAGAAAAAAAGAGAAACCTGAGCTCACACACACTTTGACATAGGAACTCTAAAGAGAAAGCCATTTTCTAGGCAGACAGAAAGAAACCCTAAAATATGAGAGATATTTCAAGGTGGCAATGTCCACAAAACTTTAACTCATGAACTTCTAATGAGGTTATGCAAATTTATGACAAAGTTCTTACAGTTTCTAACTCCCCTGTAATAAACACACGCATGTACGCAATCACTACATACACATTCCACACACCACTGGCTTGCTTTAAAATAGAAATGCTTCAGGCCTGGGTTGATGGTTCAGATCACTGTATTGTCACAGCCTGACAATGTCCACAATGCATCTCAAGATGCTGAGAATGACTCACCTTGGCAACAAACTGCTTGTCCTTTTGGTCCAAATTAGCAGTAGGAGCCACATAGTCTCTCCATATTCTCAGCCTGCGTTCCTTGGCAAACCTGGCAACAAAAACAAGGATGCAAATCATTCAGACAGAATAGGTCAGCAAACGGGATCCATCATCACCATGGGAGCAAAGAGTACAGAATCCTTCTCTACCTCATAGACAAGACACCCCAGAGAAAGGCCACCAGTCAAACCAGAACAGTGTGAAAACAACAAGAAAGTATACAGCAACTGGAACTATCCAAGATGCATATATACCATACACCTGTGGCTGGCTGACCACGATCAGGTGTGCAAGTTTTCTAGCCCAGACCCTCCAAGTCCACCTTGAATTAGCTCGTTAGCTTATCCAGTACCTCCTGAGTGACTAGCAAATGCCAGGCTGGAATGACAAACACAGAGCAACTGCTCTCAAGTGGGAAGAACACCCACAGCTAAACAAACAAATATATTTTTTAAAAAGCAGAGGTCTGCTCAATTTCCATTTGAATTTAACAAAAATCTATCAGCTAACCAAATTACCTTTGTAGTGCATCTGAAGAGTAAGAAAAGGGATAAAAATCCACTAGGAGTTCACGGACAAAAGTGGAAAAACTGTGTTGGCAGAAATCTGTTTTACGGCTAAAATACATCAGGCATTTTTTTCAGTCAGACTAAGAGAAGGAAAAGGATTTTGTGCAAAAAAATTTTTAAAGCCAATGAATAGCTAGATTTACAAAAACGCTTTTTGTGTTTTGTAATTACAAGTCTTTACAAATAAATGGATACATGTGCAAGGAATGATTATTTCTGAAAACAGTACTGCCACTTTTTAAAAGAAGCACTAAAATGAGAAAAAGACAAAGTAGCATGTAGTAGCTGTAAAATACATAACATACTTTGATATAAATTTAACAATGCAAGCAAGTCAAATACAGCATGCAAAACAGCAGGCAAGTAATCACAGGTTATTGAAATATGATTTGGATTCTTTAGTCTAAACCTGTTTTTTAATGATGAGCCCTCTTAAAAACCCATAAAATCCATAGATGTTGTAAAACATGTAGATACCACTGTCATTGTACTCACTTCCTTCAAAGAGAGGCAGGAACTTAACGCAAAAAGAATTATCAATGAAAATTATATTTAGAATAATGGACTTACAGAATTTTCTGAAAACAAAAAAAATTCTGAGCATCACAGAATAGTCAGAGGTATCTAGAACATTATATTTGATGAGAGTATTTTATCTTTTGAATTTAACTATGGAACATGAAGACAAAAATTTTATAGAATCATGGTATTATATAAATCAGATTGCCGTATCTAATGGCCCAGATTAAAATCTACTTTTATAAAAAGTTACAAGTATTTCTGCTTACAGGCAAAGAAGGATATGAAAGATCCAAGGGAAGAAAATTATAGTCATACAATACACGTTCTTCCCTACCTCTTAGCTGTGTACCTCAAAGGCCAAAAATATAAAGTTATCCAGACCATTATAGTTCTAGGATTCTGAAATAAGCCATACAACACACCTTAAGAGTGGATCATTGTCAGCAGTGATTGGTGGTCTTCTGCTTAAATGTATCCTGGGAGATGGTGGCCAGGACTTTCCCCAAACATCATCTCTACTCATCTACTCTTGCTACCTGCTTCATTTTCTTCCATTTACCCTGTCTAGTGAATGAAATTCACCTACGCCCAGAAATTCTTACCTCAATACTTGAAACAGCCACCTAATCTTTGGAATATCGACTACTGTTTTCCTGGAAGTAAGCTTTTTCTACATCTGCTTTAACCATGAGGCCCCTAGCTGAAAATGTGACAACAGTACCTCATAGTTGCATTAGCATTTTTAATTAATACATGCTTCAATAAATGAGGGCATTAGGCCTCACAGTAATACTGAATGGTTCCTGGTTTAGGACCCACAGGCTCCATGTTTCCATCATACCCCTGGCTCCAGCCTGCCTGTTAGGCAGTAGCCAGTAAGTAACTGTATCATCTTCAAATGAGCCTCAAGCTATGTCATTCCAAATGCCTAAAATCCAGAATTTAAGTGAAGGGCTTGGACAAAAAGGGACCCAAAAGCATTAAAGCAGCAAATCTGATGAAGAACAATTTCTGAGTGAAGATCTAGGCCCTTACTGTACAGCAGTGAATCAGACAACAAATGACTTATAAGTAAACCACTCCTGTATGAAATCCTAGCCTTGTTTTGGAATTTCCTTAATCCATTACTGAAAGGTAACAAATACGGACATAGATAGGGGAGAAAAGATGGCTAGATTTCTTTCCCTAAAGATCCTAAATAAGATCCTTAGCTAGAAGGCTTTACTGACAGACCTTACCTCTCAGCTGCCCTCAGCTTTTCTGCTCCCCGAGTATAAACTGCAATTGACCAATCCACACAGCGTGCAAAACCTTCCTTCAGGAGGAGCTCTGTGATGTTGCCATTCTGAAAAACAAGGCACATGAGAAGGCAGGCACAAGAGAATCCACATCTCTAGACTTGTGACACAATTAACAGCCACAATCTACACTGCAGTTCACGATGGATGGATGAATGGATGGATGGATGGATGGGTGGATGGGTGGATGGGTGGATGGGTGGATGGAAGGAAGGAAGGAAGGAAAGAAGAAGGAAGAAGAAGAAAGAAGAAGGAAAGAAGGAAGGAAAGAGAGGGTAGAGTTCCTCTCATTAGGAAACTAGCCCCAAGATAAGAGGCCCCACTCCTATCCTAACAGCTCCTCCTAACAGCCTTGGCTTCGCATCCCCACAGTAATGCTCACTTAACAGAAGTAGGATAAATGTTAGTGGCATTGAATGGAATTGACATTTCAATAGCTCTTCCTGTGGGCAAAGGAGGATGTTAATCTTTAGTAGAGATTACACCTTATTATTTCCTTCCCTAAGATCAGCACTTACACCCCTTTTCAGGAGAGAGCTGAAGAACAGGCTGACTAAGGCAATAACTTCAGCTACATTTTGCCCAATGAATTACAACTTCCATTCTCCTGTGCCACAGAGCCATCTGGTAGGGCACCAGCAGATAGCGAGTACTCCAGAAGAAACAGCCATGACCTTGGCACACTCCAAACCAAGCGTCCCAGCCTTTCACAACAGCCATCATGAAAGAATTCTCCAGACAAAGAATAAGAGTAACAGGAATTTATTCTGTACTGGACATAGGGGACAATAATGAAAATGCATTTACACTTGGGTGTTAAAAAAGAAGGTCATTTCCTTTCAAGGAGAAACACTCCTACCAAAGTCTATGCCCAGGTAGAATGGATAATCACAACTAGAAGAACATAGAAAACCTATTTCCTTCTCAAAAGCAGAGTTAGGAAGTAACTGGATTAGGCCTGGAGTACACAGAGTCATTTTTCCATAGAAAGGATTCCTCATCATAGTTCTACCAATACTTTAAAAAGCTACCTTCCAGGCCTACATACAAACCTCAGCAATCCTATTCCACATGTTTCAGTGCCACTTCTCATCTGTGTGGCAGCCTCTCAACATCAAGGACCAACACTTGAGGAAATAAGTCAAGAGCTCCTCTTCTTACAAACTCAAAAGTTGAGATCCACTTTCTAAAAGTGAGTAGTTCAGCAGATCTGTCCAATTCTATCAGCTAACTGATATCTCCCTAGAAAATGCCTCAAAAATCAGATGATAATCCTGCCAAGATCTTTAAATGGCTCTTAAATACAGAGAAAAATAAAAGTAGCAAACCATAGGCCATCAAACACCAAATGTACCCCCCCTTCAAACCCTACACAGCTCAGTCTGCACGGCCACACTCACTGGATGAAGGATGGTACCCAGAATGTTCTGGTTGTGGCAGCTCTCCAGAATGATCTGAACATCTCTCTGAAGTAGTCGAGACTCGGTGAAAAATTTGGCTTCTGCAGCAAAAGGCTCTGGTGTTTCACTGCCGTCTGCTTCCCGTCGAAAAGTTGGGCACTAAAGCAAAAGCAAGGTAGGTGAGTAGTACAGCCTAAACATGAGCACCAGGCACTCTCACACCACACCAAACTGTCCAAAACCACAAGTGCCACAAAGCTAAATGAGGCAAGGTCGCAAATCAGGTCTTATAACCCCTTTTTAAAAACATACTGGTTAAAGTGTCTAGAAATAGATCTTCTCAGACTACTTGGTAAGACAAATAACTCAGGTCACTATCATGCGGAAATTTTAAATTATAGTTGAAAATGACCCCTTGCCAAGCTAAGATTCATCAATCAGTGCCTAGTTTTAAATCTCTGATTTTTTAAAAATCAAAATGGATACCCTACGTTGAAACAAGCCATTCTCAGCAAACATCAGAGCCTCTCACCTCTCCTTTATGGGTCTCAACAACCTCTCCACACAGCCCACTCAAAACAGATCCTGAGTACTTCAAAATACTTTTTTAAATAAATCTTTAAAATATGTTTTTAATCTTGTTTGATCTAATGAGAAAAGTCCCACTGCAAAGCATACAGTATAAAGTACTCTAGTCACTGTTAATGGCCCATACTAGAAAGAGTCAGTAAGTCCAAAACCCCAGAGTAGAAGAATCCATCTGTCACTGAACACTTCCACAAACCCTATATCCACCCCATAGCCCAGTGTATGGTCTGACCTTGATCCCTGACAGCATGACCGTAACCAGGTAGTAATCTGGGAGGAGCAGGGCCCTGACCACACTGCCGTCCCGCACATGCTCGATGATAGCTGTGTGACAAAATAAATAACTTAAGTCATTAGCAAAAGTCATGCCAGGAATAAACATTGCCCATCCAAGCTCCATTTAACAAAGTTCATCTCCCCAAAACCCTCAGAAAGCCTCCCTCTGAGAAGTGACAAAGCACTGGGAGATCACAAGTGTGTACACAATAGACTCTTCTACAAACTACGCCTGGGAATATAGATTACACTGACTTCTCCATCTTTTGAGCTTCCTGGGATCTCACAGCTCGTCCCTGAGCTTTATTATCCATAAGCTAAGATGCTCTTCTGAGTACCAGGTGCCAGCAAAAAACAGTGAGTCAGATTTGCTAATAATTTTACTCAGTCTGTAGTTAACCAGGTCTCAAAACTGGGCTAAGAACTTTAGCACAAGTGAGTGTATGTGTGTGTATGTGTGTCTGTGTTTACATCTTTATAGAATATACATTTCGGGGATGTTATTTAAGCAGCATCTTTTAGAAAACAGGAAGATTCCAATGTGGAAAATTACCAGCAAGTTACTACCCTGTACCAGCAAAGGACTAACCTCTCTCAAAATATACCTGATGTAACCTATGTACACTGGATTCGAGTTACCTTCCAAAATACCATGGTGTTGTTGCTCTCTTAACAATTTCCTTCAGATACCAAGTAAAATAGTTTTGATAAACCTCAAGAGACTTGAGAGCAAACAGAAATCACCCTGCATCATGTCGGTCTTTTCCCACTAGCCTCACCATTGACAGGCTTCTGATGGTGCGAGTCCACAAAGTGCCTTGGGTTCTCAATGGTGTACTTGAGGTCCCGAATAGTATGTGAACCGTTTCCCTCGCTCCACATCCCTTTCTTAGCTGCCTTTGCTTGTTCCTCACATTCTGAGAGCCGGTTTTGCTCAGGACTAGGACATGAAAAATAAACACGCATGAGTTAGTGAGTTCACAACAGAAAAAAAAAAAAAATCAGGCTCTTCTTTGAACTCTTTCTTTGGCATCTGCTCCACTTGAAGATACCAAAGCACTTGTTTCAGATCTATGGCTGCAAACCCAAGCCTATAACCAGAAAATCACCATGAGTGCAATTTCCAGATTCCAGACTTGTTCCCTCAAACAGATTCGCTCTTGCGAGCATTTAATGAGAAGATACAAAGAACACACGTCTCGGTACTGCCACCATCAGTGACTACAAGAGAACAAGTTGGTGGCTCACAGGGAAGCCACTCCAGGGGGTACAGCTTCATTTAACCATCCCAGAATCAGGAACTGGAATCCAGGCAGAGCTCAGCAAGACGCAACACAAGGAAAGTGACTAAAAATCACCCTTACTCCCTCTTGTCTACAGAACAGGGCTGGGGAATGCAGAACAAATACTGTTATTACAGATGTCACCCAAAGCTACTTATACATACAATAAGACCAGCTCAGGAAAAACAGTCTGAAAAGCCTCCATTTTGAAAATAGAAGGCTCCTTTACAAAGCAAGAAAACAAATATATAAGAGAACAGCCAGAAAGCAAGAGAGACCAAAAAATAAAGCGTGCTCTCTCACACAATACACACACACACACACACGTAAGCTAAAGGAAACCGTGAACTGCAAGGCCTTTCCACAATCTCAATACCTGGTGACATCAACGGCGGTATGCATAAATTCAACCTCCCACCCTGAGCAGTAGGGATACTGGGATTCCTGACCTACAATTTCTCAAGCCAGTAGTCTTCAGTACTGCTGTGTCCCCCTTCCCCCAAACAGGACAGTCACATTCTTAGAGACCCAAGATTGCAAACAGAATTCAATAAAAAATATACTTCAGATATAGAAGCAAACATAGAAACCAAGAAAAGGAGAATTTAAGTAAAGACAGTTTCAGAGAAAAAAAGAAGAGGACTCTAGGGGAGATTTCTTTATTGAGATGGTACAATATAGGCATGGGCTTCTTAAAAATTTTTCATTCTGGTTGCAAACTGGATTCCCAGAAACTACTGCAACGACAATCATGCCAACAGTCCTCCTTAAAATACAACTTCAGCATGCTTCCAAAAACACCACCTAAGACAAATGTTTTTATTCATTAAATTCCCACATGCTCACTCCCCAAGTACAGGCTCCAGCAAATGTTTCTTTGCAGTTAAAAAGGACCCTCAGAAGTATATGATGAATGGGTTGGCCCCAAAGTCTATGAAGGCAGGAAGAATGCAAAAAGTATACTCTTGCCTTTGCTCATTCGCTTCACTAATACAGTTCATGCAAATATTTACCTAAAGCCTTTTACACACCAACAGCAGTCATATAATATAGCAAGGACTTAATGATTTAAACAGCATCTTTAGCCTACAAATTACTGATGTAACATATCACTTTTCAGAGACTAAAGTGTTAATTAAAGCCAGCTGCAATCCATCCTACTGCAAGCCAACACTGGTGAACTTGAACATGATACATGTACTATAAAGCTTACATAACTAACACTCATTTCCATTAAGTTCCACTGCCATTAGCTAAACACATACATTTTTACCTACTGCTTGGCCATCTACAGACCAAAACAGACTTAAAAAGCTTTGGAGAGAGAGAAAATTTTCCCTGATTTTAAAACAGAACCATTGAGCCTTTATCGGTTACTCTAGCTTCTAAGCAGCAGATTTTGCTTTGAACTCTATTTATTCACTCCACTTTATTTTTTACTGCACTTGCTTCTTGTACATGACGTATCATATATTTATTTGTTTATTGGCTTATTGTCTGTCTCCCCATTAAAATGTTAGCAGAAGCTATCTCTTTGTTCATGGCTGTATTCTCAGTGCCCAGAACACAGCCTGGCATATAGCAAGTGCTCAATAAATCTTTGGGACTAGATGGATAAATACTCTGTAACTGAATATCAGTGGCATAAGACATAGCCTATGGGCTCTTATGAATATAAAGAATGGAAGTGTCTTGTCTCAAAGCCTATTTTTAAAGGAGTTATACATGTCAAATGTCACTAATCAATGCTCAGAATAATCCACACCAAGGCAGCAATGTACCAAAAAACCAGGAGAGTACCAGAAGTTCCCCACTGTATGACAGGGGACAGGAAAGAAAATGCAGCAAAGCATTTTGAGCTGACTACCCACCCCCCCTAGAGTAACCCCAGCTCTCACAATGGACTATAAGGGGTCAGAAGAGGAATGAATACTTACTTATTAGCTCTCATGCCTTCTCTCCGGGTGGCCAAGCCCTCTGCAACCAGAGACTCTGCAATGTTTTCCCCATTGGTATCTGAGGAGGAAAAAGGGAATTAAACACAAGATTCAAATCTCCCTCCAACAGAGGCAGAGCTCAAATGGAACCACTTTCACCCTTAGCTCTTCAAGGAGAGTGATGTTGCCAGAGAATTGGACAAGGCAACAATACAGTGTTGAGTTTTTCAGAAAACCTCTTCTCCTATAATGTCTACTCTCAAAGACCCAAAGGTCTATAAATCTTCTTAGGACTTTGTTTCCAATTTTCCTGTGTAACTCCCAGGCCAAAGGCAATCTTGGGGACTGAAGGAAAGCATGGCAGCCCAGGAGAGTATAAAGAACACTGACCTAAGAAGCAGAGGTCTGGAGCAGAATACAAATTCTGCCATTTAATACCTTAGACAAGGTCTCTCAGTGTCTTAATTTATTCATCTATAAATACGGAAGAGTACCTGCCACATGGCTTCTTGTGAGAATTAAACCACAATGTCTGTAAATCTCTTAGCACAGTGCCCAACACAACAGCAGGAATTAAAAACAAATCAAATTTGAGTCGTCACACCTGTACAATCAGATGGCTTCATTTAGGAATGTCTATCACGTTTTACACAGAAAGTCCAATTCCTCTCAGGATGCCCTATTATCTGCTCCAAGAGGACACAAGACAAGCTACACCATTTGTCTCCAGCTCTGGGAGACACGAGGGCAGAGGTAATGCCTAGGTGTCTAATCTATCATACAGCAGCAGGCAAGAAAAATGAAGTTAAACTTAAAACTCAACCTGATTAGGTCCTACCTGGGCACCTGAAACATTAATTGCATTTCCATCCTATTGAAAAAGTTTCAGTCTACGTTTTCTCTTAAATCTCTGCTTGTCAGACAAAGCGGTAAAGGAATCGCCACATAAAAATCTTTAATAAGGCAGAGAACAAGGTCCCAGATTAAACAAACACGGGAGTCTAGCTGATAGGTAATGTCAGCACAGAATAAAAGTCTGTGAGATTTATATTCGATACACTATGTATCACTTCTGTAAGCAGTAACAATATACACACCACCCCCAAACCCAGCCTAAATGCCTTGCCATTAGCACTGCCCAAATTTCTACAGAAGCAAATTATAAGCCTCTTTTCCTATCAAGGAAAGTTGAGATGAATGATATTTATACAAGGAATTCTCAGGTTTGGGGCACTTAGGTGACTCAGGCAGTTAAGCATCGGACTCTTGATTTTAGCTCAGATCATGGTCTCACAGTCGAGATCAAGCCCTGCATCAGGCTCTGCGTGGACGTGGAATCTGCTTAAGATTTTCTCTCTCCTTCTGCCCCTCCACCCCCTCCCCCCCAAAAAAATGAATTCTCAGGTTCTGAGGCTGAGCATGAATCCTAAGAACCTTTCCACTGAGGTTACTGAAGCCAGATACAGACACACAGAGCTATCTGACATTAGCAAGTATTACGACTCCCAAGAGCAAAAGTCAAAAGGAAGGGTTTTTAAGGATTTAACAATTAAAAGTTGAGGGGTGACTGGGTGGCTTAGTCGGTTAAGTGTCCAACTCAAGTTTCAGTGCAGGTCATGATCACATGGTTCATGAGGTCAAGCACCACACTGGGCTCCAGGCTGACAGCACGGGACCTGCTTGGGATTCTCTCTCCTTCTCTCTCTACCCCTCCCCCACTCACTCACACACTCTCTCTCAAAATGAAAGAAAGAAGGAAAGAAAGGAAAGAAAGGAAAGGAAAGGAAAGGAAAGGAAAGGAAAGGAAAGGAAAGAAGGAAGGAAGGAAGGAAGGAAGGAAGGAAGGAAGGAAGGAAGGAAGGAAGGAAGGAAGGAAGAGTTGAGCAGTAAGGTGCCAAAATGTCAGGAGGGTGGAAAGCAGCCCAGTTACAAACAAGGTGTGTGGTCATAAAACCAGCCAATCAGCTGCACACCAAACAGCTTCCAGTTTTCAGGCACAGAGCACTATGAAATGGCTGTTGGCTGACCCACTTCTAAAAATTGAGTTCTGACTGCTCCTTCAAAAGGGAGAAAAATATATTTCCCTGGATGAACTCCTAAAGGAGGCAACAAAACGTGGTGGATAGAATACTGAAATGGGGAATTTGTAAGTCAAGGATCTGACTCTTGCTTATTACTTATCAAATTATAAAATTGATCAACTCACAATTGGGATGATATTCTGAGCAAGTGGACTGTATTTTCTCCAAATGTCAGAAAACTCTTTTTTTTTTTTTTTTTTTTTCAGTAAGTTCTAGATCAACCACAAATTCCCAAATTCTACCATTCTTCCCCAACATAAAAAGAAGTGAGTGGGGAATCCTGGCTGGCTCAGTTAACTGAGTGTCCAACTCTTGATATTTGGCTCAGGTCATAATCCCAGGGTTTTGGGATCGAGTCCTATATTGGGCTCTAAACAAGCATCCAGCCTGCTTAAGATTCATTCTCTGTCCCTCTCTCCCTCTGCCGCTCCTTTGAGCACACACACATGCACATACACTCTCTAAGTTAAAAATAAAGAATAAAAATTAAAAAATTAAAAAGGAGAAACCATGACATAGGATAAACATATGGATATGAATTATCTAAGCCACTGTTCCTTTCATTACAATTGGCATTGAAATTTCTTTAAAAGATTAAAAACATTAAACTTTAAGTCATTTAAACCTTTAAAACTGAAAGATGTAAGTAATTCCAAAAATTCTTTCAGCATATATTTATTGATCACCTCCTATGTACCAGGTTTTATTTTAAACACTAGTACATTAGCATGCTACAGTATATCCAGTTTATAATCTGGGTCACTTTTAAAAATAAACTTTCTAAAAACAAAGAATTTTAAATGTCAATTTCCTTCAACATAAACACTTAGACCATTTTAATTGAAGGCTGAGTTTATTTAAAAGAACTCTTAAAGCTGGTCCCTACAGAAATTATCCATGCCTGACATTTTGGTAGTTTCAGTGAGGTCTCTGTCAGAGCAACAGAAGACTGACCAGCTGTTGTGGAATTGCAGTTTTTTAGGTGATAAAATCCTGGAGTGATTGCATTTTGAAGACCATGGGCTTCTATTTGTATTACATTCTTTCTAACCAATAGCATCCATCCAACAATAATGCTTAAGTATATTATATCCTAGTATATTATTTGAATTTTGGGTAAAAAATAAATTTGTATCTTTCTGAAAAGATACGATATAATTCTGTAGTTTCCCATACAATCAAGAAGCAGATAGCCCTCTGTCTGGGAGGGTGAAAAGGGTGTCTATCTGCTGGGTAAATCAAATAAAACAATTCTAGGGTCATCCCTAACTCACTTTTCCAAAACCTCTACAGTTAGAATCTTAAGAGGATGGTGTTAGCCATGCCACATACCCTGTTTCCTTATTTCTAGCTACTTACTACCCAAATCAAAAGATTATCTAAAGCAGCTCAGTAGGAAGTTCATTCCATCAAAGAATCACAGAATTTAATCGAAGATTGTAAAAAACAAAAACAAAAACAAAAAACAAACAAAAAACAAATCTGCTCCCAAAGTAACTCCCAAAATGGCTGCTTTATGGAAAATATCCTACCAATCCTTTCAATGTCTGATTTCTGTTCAAACTCCATTCCACAATCGTACTCTCCTCTCCCTCCTAATCCAAGAAAGATCAGAACACCTAATGTCCCATGAGCCATCTGGCCCAGCTGAACAACAGACATATGTGCGCTACTAAGTATACACTCTGTGCCAGAGCCAAGTGCTTTACATATACTATCTCCTTCAACTCTCTCAATAGCTTACAAACGAAACTAGAACTTACAAAAGTTAAAATTTAAATAAGGGTACATGGTAACAGAAGCCAGAATTCTAACCCACATCTACACAACTCCAAAGCCTGCATTCTTTCCATTCCATTACAAAACAAGTGGCTTGCAAAACCCCACAAGCCCCAAACAACTCTTCTTTTCTTAAAAAGCCCCAGGAGAAGAAAAGCCACAAGATGGATAAAGGAAACAGAAGATGCAACAGGAAATCTATAGGAATTCAATTAGCACTCTGACCTAGAAGCACAGAGCCACGGAGTTGCACAGGCTGATGGCCTAACTGTAAGGAAGAATGCCAGGGTGTGCAACACACACCTAAATCAGGCCAGGAGAGCAGGCACAGGAGTAAACAAGGAGCAGGAATCGGGGGTCAATCCCCTGCACCTAAGCACCATGAGCTCTGGTACTCAAAGGACTTCCAATTACAACCACAGCCAACTGTCCTAGAACTCCCACCACTAGAACTCACACGGGTCTTCTACAAGATAAAACCAGATCTTTGGAGAAACTTTAGACTTAGAAAGGAGTCCTTTTCTCCTTGCTAACTCACCTTTTCCAAGGTAGATCATGCCATACTCTCGCCCTTGGGGAGTCTTGTTTTCTATCGTGAAACAGACTTCCTTCCCAATCAGCTTCTTCCGAAGGAACTCTCGGGCAGGAAATGCCCAGGGCTGAAAGACAAAACAAATGTGTCATGTAAGAACTGCCTAGTTCCCAACCAGAATCAGCATTCAGGCAACTTCATTCCTTCAATACCCTGACCCTACACTAAGCCCTGAGGGGAACATATAAATGAAATGCACACAACACAGATCACACATTTAGGGGGCTCATAAAAAAGGAAGATCTAGCACTTGATTTAACTAGCACAGGCCCTGAAAACAGGCTTCACAGCTTCCCAGATACTGGCAGTAGTACTTTCTCCTCCATCACTTTCTATTCAGATCTACTTCTACATGAAGTTTACTTCATGAATAATAACTGCCAATAATTTTATAGCACTTGCCATGAGCCAGCCACTACTCTAAATGCTTTATATTTATCAACCCACTCCTGAATGGGAAGTCCAGGCTCCAGGAACTCACCTAGTCAAAGGGAAAACATAAATAACTACTACCTCCATTTGTTTGTCTCTTTCCAGTTTGCAAAGTGCTTTCACAAATTATTAAACTAGCCTGAAACCAGCTCAAGACACAACTGTCAGTAAGGGCAAGGTTCTAGTGCTCTTATTTCCCAGAGTGAGTCTCCAGCTCAAGAAAGAACCTAGCTGGCACGCCTGGGTGGCTCAGTAGGTTAAGCATCCAACTTTGGCTCAGGTCATGATCTCATGGTTCATGGGTTCAAGCCCCACATCGGGCTCTGTGCTGACAGCTTGGAGCCTGCAGCCTGCTTCAGATTCTGTATCTCCCTCTGTCTCTGCCCCTCGCTCGCTCTCTCTCTCTCTCTCTCTCAAAACTAAACATTAAAAAAAAGAAAAAGAAATAGAAAGCCTTGCTTGTGTCATTCCCCCTACCTTTTTTAAGAACAGAGTTGAGAAGGGCAAGATCTATTCTCCCCAAAATGTCTCCTTTTCCTGCTGTAGTCTGAGGATGTGGCAGTGGGACCCAGGTCCCATAATCTTATGGAAGACACCAGTACAGGCCCTGGTAAGGGGACATCTTGACAATGGTGGTTCTTTCCTCTCCCCGTGTAAGGTCTGGACACAAGGGGTGAACCACGTATCTACACAATGCAAAGGAGTCTCTATGTGACCCCCAGATCCCCATGCCATCACTTCTAGGATGGTACGAAGGGAGCTGTCTCCTCTGAAGTAGTCCTGTGTCAGTGGCCACCTGCACTTCAATTTATAGTCTAGACCTAGCTCAGTGCCCCCAGGTTCCCTCAGAACAAAAATGAGGAAGGAGGGCATAAGAGTTCAGGGAATATATGATATGCAGGAGCTCATGTACAGAAAAAATGCAAAGTGCAACAAGGAAAAGTGTACACAATATGTGTACAACTGTCTGTTACANTCCTTCAATACCCTGACCCTACACTAAGCCCTGAGGGGAACATATAAATGAAATGCACACAACACAGATCACACATTTAGGGGGCTCATAAAAAAGGAAGATCTAGCACTTGATTTAACTAGCACAGGCCCTGAAAACAGGCTTCACAGCTTCCCAGATACTGGCAGTAGTACTTTCTCCTCCATCACTTTCTATTCAGATCTACTTCTACATGAAGTTTACTTCATGAATAATAACTGCCAATAATTTTATAGCACTTGCCATGAGCCAGCCACTACTCTAAATGCTTTATATTTATCAACCCACTCCTGAATGGGAAGTCCAGGCTCCAGGAACTCACCTAGTCAAAGGGAAAACATAAATAACTACTACCTCCATTTGTTTGTCTCTTTCCAGTTTGCAAAGTGCTTTCACAAATTATTAAACTAGCCTGAAACCAGCTCAAGACACAACTGTCAGTAAGGGCAAGGTTCTAGTGCTCTTATTTCCCAGAGTGAGTCTCCAGCTCAAGAAAGAACCTAGCTGGCACGCCTGGGTGGCTCAGTAGGTTAAGCATCCAACTTTGGCTCAGGTCATGATCTCATGGTTCATGGGTTCAAGCCCCACATCGGGCTCTGTGCTGACAGCTTGGAGCCTGCAGCCTGCTTCAGATTCTGTATCTCCCTCTGTCTCTGTCCCTCGCTCGCTCTCTCTCTCTCTCTCTCTCTCTCAAAACTAAACATTAAAAAAAAGAAAAAGAAATAGAAAGCCTTGCTTGTGTCATTCCCCCTACCTTTTTTAAGAACAGAGTTGAGAAGGGCAAGATCTATTCTCCCCAAAATGTCTCCTTTTCCTGCTGTAGTCTGAGGATGTGGCAGTGGGACCCAGGTCCCATAATCTTATGGAAGACACCAGTACAGGCCCTGGTAAGGGGACATCTTGACAATGGTGGTTCTTTCCTCTCCCCGTGTAAGGTCTGGACACAAGGGGTGAACCACGTATCTACACAATGCAAAGGAGTCTCTATGTGACCCCCAGATCCCCATGCCATCACTTCTAGGATGGTACGAAGGGAGCTGTCTCCTCTGAAGTAGTCCTGTGTCAGTGGCCACCTGCACTTCAATTTATAGTCTAGACCTAGCTCAGTGCCCCCAGGTTCCCTCAGAACAAAAATGAGGAAGGAGGGCATAAGAGTTCAGGGAATATATGATATGCAGGAGCTCATGTACAGAAAAAATGCAAAGTGCAACAAGGAAAAGTGTACACAATATGTGTACAACTGTCTGTTACAATCACCTGGAGCCACAGGGCTGGGGCTACACATAGTAAAGACAAACAGTTCATCACTGGCCTGGAAAGGAAGCCTCTGCTAACCTTTTCAGGCCATTAAGATTATTCCATGGAGTTATCCAACAAGCTTTTCTAAAAGAAAACGCCCATATGACTTCCCAGAAACCAGAAGTCAATCAAAAAATGGCAGTTCACCAACCCACTGGACTGGTAGCCACAAAACTAGTACTGTTATATAATATCAGTTGTGAGCGCTTCTAGAAAAATCGATCCTGTGTAAGTGCTCTCAAAGACAGAAAAACAAGCTTATCCTCACTCATCTAATGCTCTCTCCTCAAAGCACCCAAGAGCAAAAGAGCCCATCACTCAATGGTCATATAAAGTTCACAGTACTTTCATGTCCCATCTCTACCCCCTAAAAATGAAAACAGCCACTTCTCACCAAAAAGAGTCTTATAATTGAAAAATGAGCCCAATTATCAGCTACATCACAAAAACAGTACTGAACAAACTAGCACAGCCTCCTCCACTTTTATTACCTTAATGATCCACTTAACTCTAAAAACATCCTCAGCTACAGGTCTGCTGTTCAGGATTCGGTTTTGAGTAGCACACTAATATCTAAAATTCAGTAACATGCAGTTTTCCTAAATACTTGGATAAGCTCTGACACAACAAGTACTCTTAAAGGAATTTGATTAAAAACTCATTTATCAAGGGTCAGTTCACAAGGAACTATCTAGCACCTATGAGTAAACCTCCAATTTCTACCAACTAAACAAAATTACTAAAAGCTTTTAAGACTTGCTGAAGGAGCACCCTTCTCAGGACCTCATGTTTTACAGTTGGTCAGTCCCTGGGCAATAAGAGAAAGCTATACTCTTGGTCTTGGAAAGGACATCTACCTAATCCTATTAAGAAAACTAATCTAATTTCTGTAATCATGCTTCCTTGAACCAGCCTTCTCAAGTTGTGTTCCATCTCGGGTCGGGCAAATTCACTAACTGCACAAGAGTTCACCTATGAAGAGAGGCAACTGAGGGACCCATGAGAGCAACTGACCAAACCACTCTTCACAAGGGCAATGAAGCATCCCAGGACAAATCTCTGTGCAGGTGTCCATACAGAGGACAGCTAGTCTGCTGGAGAGGGCTATCCCAACACAGCCTCCCAGAACAACTCTAGGAGTCAAGTATGGGAAAGTTGCCCAAAGCATTTATCAAGGAAGCTCCAGAATGGCCTAATAAGAACAACAACTGTGGTCTGTTCGTGATGTCTCCGAGCTCAATCTAAGAATCAAATGGCTACTAAGTAGTTGAGATGCAAAATTCCCTCTTCCCTTTAGAATGCCCAACAGCTGGCCACCTAGCAGCTTGCACCCTGCTCCCTGCCTCAGACAAGGTCTGAGGTCTACCGCAATGAAATGAGTTTTTTAATTCCAATCTTTTCTTTGAACCAGACAGACTCCTGAATTATTGTGCCAGTGTAAATCCTTACAACTGGCTACTTTTGTTCATGGCCCAGTGCTCAATGCCTTGTCCCACCTTCTCATCACCCCACCGGCTGTGCCACACGTCTATGTAACTAATCCCTCAAGGCCCTGCGATCCCACCACCCTAATTCTCAAAAGCTCCACTGACAGTAGGACTGTTAACATTCATTTCTGTATTTCACATGAAACCAACACAGAGCTTCACTCATAATGGAACTCAATAAATCTGTGGGAAATAAATATGTAATTCCCACAATGCTCATCAATGCAGTATCTAGGCTGCCTAGAGTAGCTAGGCAACACAGGAGATTAGCCTGCAACAGAGCAGAGAGGCCTGGGAACATACAGTGGAGCTGTTTTTACTGCCACAAGACTTAGGAGAGCTGAGCCTCTTTAAAAGAAGATGTGATGATGGAAGGCAGAGAATAATCAACTAAATGATACTTGGGACAGTGATACAAAGGGAAGCAAATGAGCAATACCATCCTGGACTCTTCCTGAATGTGGAAAACATGGACAGCATGCTCCCAAACAGCGAAAAGCCAGAGAGAAAGGGTAATGCCACATTCCACAATCCACTAATCCCCAAAAAGGAAATGCTCTGGTTTTTTACCCTAATTATTCACATGTTGATTCACCGTGTATCAGTTTTGTTGTTGTGCACTGACTGGGCACAAGAAGAGAGTTGAGCGGGGCGCCTGGGTGGCTTAGTCGGTTAAGCGTCCGACTTTCGCTTAAGTCATGATCTCGCGGTTCGTGGGTTCGAGCCCCGCATCGGGCTCTGTGCTGACTGCCAGCTCAGAGCCTGGAGCCTATTTCAGTTTGTGACTCCCTCTCTCTCTGACCCTCCCCTGCTCACACTGTCTCTCTCTCTCTCTCTAGAAATAAATAAAAACCATAAAAATTTTTTTTGAAGAAAAAAATGTCTTTGTTTTATTTNTAAGGTCCCTCCCCTCGATGAACTTACAATGTTGCAGAGAAAGACATGTAAGCAAGGAATGAGTGTGAGAATAAAATTGAGCAAGGGAATAAATGAAATTTTGTTTCAAAAAGACCTGGGAGCCTCTGGAGAACGAGTCAGAGAGGAGGGGAATGAAGGAAGAAGCACCATTATTTCAGCACTCCTAGCACACTATCAGAGTGGAACAAAGAACAACAGGAGTAGTAATGAAGTTTTGAGGATGGAGAAGAGAGATCTTAAAGGAGGGAGACTCTCTAGGTCTTGATAAAGGCCTGGACGTCACAGGGCAAGAACAGAAAGGGAGATCAGGTCTCTGACTTGGGATATCAGTTGGCATCACTGGTCACTTGAGCCAGAGCAGCTTCAAAAGCATAGGAGAGGGAGAAAACCAGATCACAGCAGGGAAAAGAGAGACTAGGGTATTAGGACAGAGAAGTGACTGTGGCTGAGGAAGGGTGACATCTGTAGCCATCAAATACTTTATGTCCCAGGGACATTTGAAGAGTTACCAGGAGAAACTTAGTGAGACTGGGTTGCTCTGGAAGAGAGAGGGCTGGGATCAGATCACGGAATATTCTCTCAGCTAGAAGAGTTCCTGTAAGATTTTATTGTACTGTTACATAGGAAATATTTTGGAACAAGTTCCAACTGGCCTTGTGTTTCTCTGCCCTAGATTCCCATCCACAAAACAGGAAATTAAAACCCAACGCTTCTTTCTTAGAGACTACATTGCTTCTTTCTTCTGGGACAATGAACTTGATCAGCCCTAGCCAGCCAGGGTCATCGCTTCTCCTCACAGGAGCACTCAAGCTATTATACAACATACAACTGAAAGGTAAAGAACTATTGAAAAAGTTGCACAACTGAAAGGTAAAGGACTATTGAAAAAGTTGGTCAAGAAAAGCACTTAGCCATGCAAAATTTGAAAAGTGCTGTGACAGAGTCAATCTTCCAGGCTTCAGTCTAACAGTACCAGGAGTATTTATAACAAAAATTAACAAATAGCAGTAGAGATTACAAGTAACATTTATCAAGTACATTACAGACCTGTGCTAAGTGAAGTGCTTCACATGATCTTGTTTAAGCCTCACAAACAATGTCTACACTATTCCCAATAGTTATGGTCACTGATGGAGGACCAATGAAAACGAATTTCTTTGATCTCCTCTGTCATTATCCAAGAATCTAACTGGATTACTGTTGACAGCAGAACCATGGGTAAGCTGTCTCTATTTTCTATAATATTGCTTCACTATTGTAATTCAAACAAAATGCCTCTTTTATTAAAGATTCTTTAAAACTACATTTTTTCCTTAAACAGAAGATCCACCATGAACCGCCTTTTCTTTACTTTCATGTCAGGAAACAGCAGAGAAAACTGAGCTACCAACTTGCCCAAAATCATCAAGTTGGGGAAAGGACAAGTAATTAGAATCCAGAAATTTCACTTCTAATGATCGCCAAAGCACTACTTAAGAGACAAGAACTGAGGTTTCAAAGGACAGGAGCCAAGAAGACTAGATCACGCCAAATTTGGACTCACTGCAGCTGCTGGGAGATGGAAGAACTGAAGGTGTCCAAGGTAGACCACAAACAGTGGTACAGTGACCGGGCAAAGGAGGGGATGGCGGGACAAGCTCAGAAGCCTCTCAGCTCACCAAACACAATGCTTCTTGACTACTGAGCCAGAAGCCACCTGAACAACCAATTAAAAACTCCCTCCCTTAACAATGCACGTTTACACAAAACTTTGAGAACAATTTCAAGGGGTTCACAGATGGAACCTGTAATAAAGCACAGACATTCAATACACTACCATTTATGGAAGGAAGAATGTCTGCTTGGACAGGTGATAAATATCTCTGGAAGGAGACACAAGAAACTAATGACATCAGTAGTCCCTGGAGAGAACTGGATTTTTCACTCTACATCCTTCTGAATTTTGAACATGAAGAACTCAAACATAAATTAATAAAAGAACTCTGCCATAACCAAGGGCAGCCTCCAATGGCTAAGAGACCATTGGAGGAAATATCCCAACCTATGCTCCAAGAGAAGCAATGAGAATGCCAACAAGCATGCAGAGGCAGCGAGCCTATGGGAAAAGGCAGGAGAGACAGGCCGGGACCGGGATTCACTGCTAGCGGTGGGGAGCTGAGAGCAAGTAAACTCTGCCAGCCACCATGGCTGCGACCAGAGTCATCATTCCTGCAAAAACACTCAAAATGTGGGAAAAGAAAGTATGAACGTGCACCAGTCGCAGAGATTAGGCTAGAACCTGGGTCCACAGCCTCAGGGAAGTCTCTGGAAGCACCTACCTCATCCGGCGTATCTTTTGCATCAGGTTGTGTGGCAGCTGCCCGGCGGGCAAGATTTCCAGCTCGAATGTTGCTAAGGTTGATCTGCCTCTCAGGAGGAGGCCCGCCACGGGGCTGTCCCCGGACAATGATGGCACATCCTGAGAGGACCTACGGAGGGGAAGAAAGAGAGAAAATCAGTGGTCTAGAGTAATCTCACCATAAAGTGAAGTGTTCACTCACTGTATCCCCAACATACTTGGCAACTTGGAGGCATTCAAATAAACAAATGGGATTGTTTTTAATTATATTATGCGAAATACCCACAGAAACGCTGGGCTACATTCTGAAATGACAGACCCAGAAATAGTAGTACGAATTAAACAAACAACAGAAAAGTTAAAAACAACATAAAAGAAACAGACTGTTCGGGATAAAGAGGCATGTGAGACATGGAGATGAAGGACCTCTGTAACTTCATGCCAGCAAGCACCACCACCCATGTCCTTTTTCAATTATTAAGAAGTTAACATCTCCACCCACACATCCCATTCAGGAAGAAGCAAGCAATGGAAGGCCTAAGAAAAGGAGAAGCAGAAGGAAGAAGCCCCTACACTTCATCCACAAGGAGCCAAGTACACCCAATGCTACATGTCCCTTGTGGACAGCACTCAGTCTAGGCCAAGGGAGACACACAAAGTGATCTAGAAAATCCATGCTCTCTAGGATTAAAACCTTGGAGCTCTAAGAGGCACCTTATAGCTCCCAAGCACAGTAGCTCCTTTTTTCTCTCTAATCAAAGACACCAGGCATAGAACCCACTTGCAAAAGAGCTCTGAAGCTCACTGGGATTTAACTTAAAATATCTGCAGGGGAGAAGTAGGGAGGATTTCAAGTGGGAGAACAGAAGAAAAGGCGTATAGAAAAAAATGACAAACGTCACCCAAGCTATTCAAGTTGTCTTTGCTCAGCAAGGCACAATTTAATGAACAGATGGACTCGAGCACTGGCTTCACTAGATCTGAAAGACTCCCAATCTCACACTTCAGAAAAAGAAATAGCTGCTGAAAAATTAGTAGATAGGTTGGAGAGTTCTGCCCAACATAGAGCCCTTCGGTACACAACACCGCAGAGGTCTCTGTAAAGGAACGACGCTTGGAAAGAAAGCCACCCCATATACATTTGCTTGGCTGACATTTCTCCCTCATCTCTCCACTTTAATTCCTTAAGTTATGGAATATTAATATAAATACAGAAGCACATTTAAGCACATATGTACACTTTAAAAAAAATGAGCAAACTGAGTAACCACCACCCAAGTAAAGAACTAGAACATGCTAGATCTTAAGCTCCCTTCTGCGCCCCACTCTGCTTGTAGTCCCTTCCCCTGCCACCATTACAACAACCCCTCCCTTACTTTCCTGTATAGTTTTACCATCTATGTATACATCTCTACACAATTTAGCTTCATTTTTCCTATTTCTGAACTCTCTATAAAGTGAATCTACTGTGTGCGCCCATATGTCACTTTGCTTCTTTTGCCTTTTGCTTTTTGTTTGTTTTGGGTTTTTGTTGTTGATGTTGTTGTTTTGGTGAAATTCATGTTGATGTAAAACACCTGTTTATTCATTTTCAAGGCTATATATTTCACTGCATGAATATAACACATTTATACACTCTACTACCTTCTTACAGAAACTGTCCAACAAATATACACATTCCAATTTAAAAAAAAAAATAGCATTCTGATTAATGCCTCAGTATCATCAATACCTGAAGCACCTTGGTCTAAACGGCTCTTCCTTGGCTACACTAGGACACATATAATAAATGATGGTCTTCTTTATAGATGACAAATCATGCTCTCCATTTATATCGTTTCTGATCAAGTGTTATCAGTAATTAAACTATAGCTTCCAACCAAACAGTCTTTCTAAGAAACTGCCTCTCCTGAGAATCCATGCCCTGGGCATCATCCCTGGGAACCGACAAANAAAAAAAAAAAAAAAAAAAAAGCCCTCAAAGTGAAGCCAGGAAAGAACAGGTATACTAGAGCACAGGATATCTGGGGTTCCTGAAATGAGAGGCACCAAAGGAAGTAAAGGAAGAGTCTGGATCTGATTCATTCATAGTCAATTCGTCACAATCAGAATAGCACATTGCAGAATACCTGCACTTGAAATCACTGACGCACAAATTCCAAATGGTGCTGAGGAGAGCCAAACTACACCCAGCACACAAACCAGAGCATCTGTCCCCAATGCCTGCTCCTCAGTTTTAGTCAACTTTTCTCAAAAAGTAATTAAGCACTCCCAGGAGACCCAGTGCTTCTCAGTAAGCCCAGCTGGAAAAGCTAAGGCCCATTTACAAGAAAACCCACCTTGGTTGATCAAGATAAACCCTGATGAGTAAGCAATGATCTAGGCTAGGAAAAAAAGTCCTGATTTCTCAAGTCTGACCAAAAACAAAGCAAAACAAAAACACCCCCCAAAACAAAACAAAAAAACAAAAAAACACCACACTGAAAAGCTCAAGAATAGAATGACTGATGAGAACAACCCCCCTTTGTCCCCTAAATATCAGAAAGGTGCTATCTCTAATACCTCTACTTAGTAACCTAGGTCCCTGGGAGACAGTGGGTCTGTAACTATTACCGGGGCCCCATTAAGGGCTTTAGCAAACAACTTAGGCATAGGAATTTTGCAAAACTTCCTTTGTACCTCTTCCCCTCTCCCTGAATGCTATTCTGAAGACTGCTGTCAGAACATCTTTACATTATTGCACCAAATATGCCATTCAGACAACAGTCAATGCTTGGATTAATATTAGAGAGAGAAGGCTTTTTTTACTTTAGAGGTTGCCTGACACCTTTTATACTATTGAGTATACAAATTTCACGCAGCAGGCACCAATTCAACCTAATAAGCAACAAGAATAGATATTCATCGCAGCAGACACTGCCATTCCTATTCCCCCAGGAGGAAAGGGCTGACATGTATACATCTCTCCTATAAAACTGGCTCCCCCTCATTCAGGCATGGCCTTGGTAGAGAAGTAGGAAAAGACCATCTGCAGACCATTAAGAAAGAAGAGACCTATCAATAAGAGAAGAACTAGTTTCCTTCCTACTATTTATAGAACTGAAATAGTTCAACACACACTACACCTCCTTCTTGCTATCTCCACTTCACCTTCTAAGGATTCTTAAACTCCTTCCACCTGCTTCAGGTGCCAATAGTCTTCACTCAATAAAAATATATTAATGGGCTTCTATTATCCAAGGTTCCCCACCAAATAAAGCCAAGGAGAAGTAGCTCCATTAGAAAAAAATTAAAAAGACCAAAGTTTATATATCAAATTTAACTTGTATCTCCTATAGCACCAAAACAGGTCATTTTTCCCCCGTGAAAGACCTGACATCTATGTGGATAATTTTTTAAATTTTATTCATTGATTGATTCATTTATTCATTTATTAATTCAATCAAAATCTGAGTGCCTACTATGTGCCAGGTATTATTCCAGGCTACTGGCATACTCAGTGAAATAAAATGGGACAAAAAAAAAAAAAATCTGCTCTTCAGCACTCTCAACAATAGCCAAAACATGGAAAGAGCCTAAGTGTCCATCAACGGACGAATGGATCAAGAAGATGTGGTTTATCTATACCATGGAATACTACGTGGCAATGAGAAAAAATGAAATCTGGCCATGTGTAGCAACATGGATGGACCTTGAGGGTTTTATGCTGAGCGAAATAAGTCAGGCAG
>NW_027531005.1:7773105-7829241 GCF_008692635.1 Crocuta crocuta
GCTCATAAAGAGCTGACATTCTAGTAGGGGAAGACAAACAATAAACATAACAAGTAAATAAAATACACTTGTTTATCAGAATTTTAGTCTCAGAAGAATAATGTTAAGATTGAGAGGAAACTGTCATGGATAATTGTTCTGCCAAAGCTGTACTGATTCATGTTGCAAACTTTCATGGATGCAGTAATTATCCTTAATTGCTAATTTATAGGGCATAGAAAGCAAATCATATGGTAACTGCTTTATCCAATTATATTAATAAAATGACATATTCTAGAAAAATGATCTTAGCCCTACCTGATACAGCAAGAGGTTTGTGAAAACAGCTGTCACAATGAATCAGTTTGATTGAGGTTATGGATTAGACATTTCTCAGCTCTGCCAATAAAGGCTGCAAAGGGCCGTGGCGTGATTCAGAGGACCTGGCTTCAGGGCACAAGTTGGACAGTGACAAAGGCTGAGACAAGTCAGCTGAGAAGGAAAATGGGAACTCAAACTGTTCAAACCCACATACAGGTTTATTGGGAGATTTACAAACACTTTATGGGCAGCCACTAACATGTTGCCCCGCAAAAGAACACCACATTAAAGCTTCACTACATCCTGACAGACAATCTGGTGTAGGTAATTCTTAAACCCTCAGACCACAGACATTAGGAGATAGAAAACTTATATAAAACCCTAGTCATGCTATACCTAGCATGTATAAGAATAAAGAAGGTGATGGTATAGAAATCCATTTAAGTATACCACTAAAGCCAGTATTTTTTCTACAGTACCAAGAATAAAAATCATCTTGGCCTGAGAATGGAATCTTATTAGCTGAGAACATCTCATTAAGCTCTGCAAGAAGAACTAGCTTAACAGATATATCTGCCTGTTAAGATTCAAGAGAAATTTCTTAGCAATACCTGCCAATATGAAGACCTAGTATAAAGAATAAGGGCAGTCACCTGATGAACACTAACATGTTACTAAAAGGCCTTAAAATAACCCATATGTCTACACCCAAATGACTTTCAAAAAGCTTGCCATGATAATTCAGTTAGAAAAGAATCTTTCCAACAAAAATGGGCTGGAAAACCAAATATCCACATGCAAAAGAATGAAGTTGGACTTCTACTTCATATCACATACAAAACTTAGCTCAGAAAGTACCCAACTTTAAGGGTTAAACTATAAAACTCTTAGAAGAAAATACAGGTATAAATCTTCATGACCTTACATTAGGCAATGGTTTCTAAGATATGCCGCCATCTTACAAAGCACAGGTAACCAAAAACAAGATAAACTGGCTGACAAAATTTAAAACACAGTGACTCAGGGGCACCTGGGTGGCTCAGTCCTTTAAGTATCCAACTCTTGATCTCGGCTCAGATCAAGATCCCAGGGTCATGGGATCGAGCCCCACACTGAGCTCTGCACTGAGCATGATGAAGCCTGCTTGAGATTCTCTCGCTTGCTCTCACTCCACCCCCACCACTCCTACTACCCATCTCCACTGCTATGCTAAAAAAAACAAGCAAAAAACAGTGACTCAATGGACACTGTGAAGACAGTGAAAAGACAATATTTACAAAACATATTTGATAAGGGTCTAGTATCTATACTAAGGAAATATTGTACTTCAATTTTAAAAACGATGCAATTAAAAGTGGGAAAGGGGTGCCTGGGTGGCTCAGTCGGTTAAGTACAGGGCTCTTGTTTTCAGCTCATGTCATGATCTCACAGTTCATGAGAGCCCCATATCAGGCTCCATGTAGAGCCTGCTTGGAGTTCTCTCTCTCCCTTTCTTTCTGCCCCACCCCTGCTCGTTCTCTCTCTCTCAAAGTAAATAAACTTTTTAAACAATAGGTAAAAGATATGAATACATTTATCCAAAGAAGATAAACAAATGGCCAATAAGTACATGAAAATGCAAATCCAAGCCACAATGACATACCAATTCACAGCTACTATGATAGCTTTAATCAATTAGACGGACAATAAAAAGTGTTGGCTAGGATGTGGAGAAATTAGGTCCCTCATACGTTTTTTGTTGATACAGTCATTTTGGAAAACAGTCTGGCAGTCCCTTAAAAGTTAAAGCATTCTCAGAGGACCCAGCAAATCCACTCCTAGGTATATACCAAGAGAATAAAATATGTCCACACAAAAAAACCTGTACACAAATGTTCATTACAATATTGTTCATAATAGCCAGAAAGAGTGGAAAGCAACCCAAATGTCCATCAAGTGATGAATGAATAAAATGTGGCCTATCCATAAAATGAAGAGATAAAAATTCCTCCATTATCTAGAAATAAGAAATGAAGTACTGATTGATACTGCAACATGAGTAAACCTTGAAAACATTAAAGTGAAAGAAGCCAGACAGAAAAAGCTACACACTTAATGATTCCATTCATATGAAACGTCCAGAATAGGCAAATCCCTAGACAGAAAGTAGATTAGTGGTTCCCAAAGACTGAAGGGGAGGGAGCTGATGAGTACAGGGTTTCCTTCTCTTTTCAGTAATGATGAAAGTGTTCTAGAATTAGACAATGGTGAGCGCTGTAAAAATACAGTAAAAGCCACTGAATTGTATGCTTTAAAAGGATGAATTTTATAATATGTGAATTTATTTCTATAAATTTTTTTAACATCCAACATGGAAGTACAAAAACTTGAGGATAAAAAACATATACTTCGCTACGGAGGATTTTCATATCTCACAGGAAGGGTAGGTGCTTAGCTGAACAACCGTAACGAAAAAATGTTTTAAAAAAGACAGTTGACTCAGTATCAAAAGTCAGGCATGGTGACTCACCAAAGAATGGAGGGCTACCATAAACTTTCCAGTCCACTAGAAATAACAAGGTAGAAGTAACAGGAAGAAGAACTTCAGCGAAATCTACAAAGCTCAAAAATGATGAAAATGACTGAAAACAATATAAGCTTTTTCTCACAACACAGCAAGGAGAATGAACTCCGTTGCCTCTGTGGCACAGAAAGAAGAACGAGGAAAGTCACTGGGCTGAAAGAGCCAAAGTGCCATCTGGAAGCTTGTTAACTGCCACAGCCCAGGCGGCACGTGCAGGGGCTGTATGTCAGAGTGACAAAGAAGCAGGCCAGGGACCCTTCCCTGGACAAGAAATTTTCTCTACCTGAAAGTACCATCAGGGGATGGAAAAGGAGCTGTTGTGGATGAGGTAGGAAAACTCTTATTAAATACACATTCATGAAGCAAAAAACTATTAAAAAAAAAAAAGGATTAAAGCCAGAGTAACTGATGAGAAACTAAATTGGGGAAAATTTCAGAAAGTATATCGGGAGAAAGCTTCTTGGCAGCCGGCGCTGTTGCCTCCACAAGAATCATCTCTTGAAAATTAAAGTCATTGAGACAAAGAGCAAGCAATCCCCAAAGAACATAAGCTGTGTGGTCTGGGAGGTCTTTCCCAGAATACTCGCAAACACAGCCAGCTTTTTCTTTCTTTTTCTGGCAAGAGCGAGAGGCAAACCTAAATGAGAGGGCCAGCATTCAAACACAGTGAACTGGAAGCCCGTGGCCTCATGGCAGACCACTTCAGTTGCTAAGGCGCACCAGCACATCCAGCAGACAGAAGTGTAAGCAGCTGCTCCGGGGGCCAGCTATACCACACATCAGGCGGCCTTAGTTTGAAAACTGAGGAGTTTACATCTCGGAGGGACTATACCGATCATCTACAGAGAGGGGACAGCTAAGAAAACATCTCATCCAAGCCCTTTTAGAGGTGAAAAATATGCAAGCCAAACAAGTAAAATGACTTTTGCTTACAATAAAGCATTGATGGCCGAGCAAGGACTAGACATAAAGTCCTCCAATCCTGATGCCGTGCCACATATAGGAACAAGCATTTGCAGAGCTGACATCTATTAAAATGGTATCTGAAGTTACCTACCGATTAGATCTTTTTCCCAATTAAAATCTCCATTTTTATGTGTCAGCAGAGCAGGTGTCAAAGACGAAGCAAGTAAAGCTTCCATGAGCTTGCTGTTCCAAATCAAACCAACGTTTGTTAAATACCACCATATGCAACGCAAGCAGAGACTTAAGAGTCCAATATTACAAAAGAACACCCAAAAAAGAAGCACAAAGGAAGAAAACTCCAAAATGATAAAAACAGGATTGGCAAACTACAGCCCACTGGCCAAATCCATCCCACTGCCTGCTTTTGTACAACCCAAGAGCTAAAAATGGTCTTCACATTTTTAAATGGCTGGGAGAAAAAAATCAAAAGGGTATTATGTAACATATGAAAAGAGTATGAAATTCAAATTTCAGTGTCCATAAATAAAGTTTTATTGGAACATGGCCAAGATCATTTATTTACATAACTGTCTCTGGCTGCTTTCACACTGGAACAGCAGAGTTGAGTAGCTTCAAGGAGACCGTATGGCCTGCAAAGCCTAAAATATTTACTTACTACCTGGCCCTTTACAGAGTCACTTTGCCAACCTCTTATATGAGACATGACAAGGGAAGGAGATAAAAACTAGTCTAAATAGCAAGTGCACAGCAAAAATAAATTCTGGACTACCACTTCAAGTTATACAAACTGCTCCTTTTTGAAATCAAAGGACAGAGGTACATGGCAGTAAAAATTTAGCTTCAGAATCAAAGCAATATCAGAGCCAGTTAACCTTCAAAGGTTACCACTATCAGCCTCAGTTTCCTCATTTATAAATGTTCATAAAATATGTAGGAATGAATACTCATGAGAGCTGTTATAAAATCTAAATGAGAATAAAAGCACTTAACACAGAGGCTGGTCAAAAGACCCAATACATAACAGCCAATATTGTTCTAAGAAATGGCTCAAGTGGCACCTGAATGGCTCATTTGGTTAAGTGGCAGACTCCTGATTTCGGCTCACATCTTGACCTTGTGGCTGAGATCAAGCTCGATACTGGGCTCCATGCTGACAGTGCACAGAGGGCCTGCTTCTGATTCTCTCTCTCCATCTCTCTCTGTCCCTCTCCTACTTGTGCTCACTTGCTCTCTCAAAACAAACAAAAACAAGGGGAGCCTGGGTGGCTCAGTCGGTTAAGCATCCGACTCTTGCTTTGGCTCAGCTCTCACAATTGCTGGATCTGAGCCCCACGCTGGGCTCTGTGCTGACAGTGCAGAGCCTGCTTAGGATTCTCTTTGCTCCTCCTGTGCACTCTCTCCCCCCTCTCTAAATAAATAAATAAACTTTTAAAAACATTATGGAAAAAAAAAAAGAAATAGCTCAGACTGCAGTCTCATGTAAAGACTATAAGAGTACGTACAATAGAAAAAGGTGGACATTTCCTCCGGGAGTATAAAAGAAGTATCAAAATCATGGAAATTCTCCCACAACTGAATGCAGTCAGAAAGGATTAAATAGTAGCTACACTGACACACAGGTGGTGCCTCCACGACTGCAAGTTTACTTCAGTGCTGATGAAATGTGCGCCACTCTCTGCCAGGCTCATCAAGTAGAGTGGAGACAACAAAACTTTTCAATACTGAAAAGAACTAAAAGTAGTAATTTTAGATCACCTGCCAAAATAGCAATCAATGCACTTCCTACAATTTTACTTCCAGGGCCCTAAAGGAACTAGATCCCAAATATTACAGGTGGGGAATTTCTGAAGTATGTCCACATGCAAGTGGAGATCAAAGAAGCCAAACTGAACAAACTGTGGACTGCCAGTGACAACTGTGCACTGATTCTTTTTAAAAGGGCTTTTTTGAAGATTAGGATTCCGACTTTGGAGGAACTGTGGGGGTTAGCATTGGAAGGATTCCTAATTCCTTAAGTAATAATTTATTGACTTAAAGAAGTGACTAAGTCTGTGCTCAAAAACTTACATTGTTATCATTATTATTAAATTCGGATTATTTATATGTAAAAACAAAGGATTAAATAACACATAATCTACCTTCCCCATTTACAAGCTAAGATACTCCCTCCCTCTCTAAAACAGTAAATGTTAAGTGTTTATGTCAGAATTTTTGTCTGTTAAGTGTATCTTAAGTCTGCACTGAACTTCATCCCTGACAAAGTGTGGTGGCGATCATAGCCTCAGAAGACCACAAACTCTGAAATGAGTCCTGAGTTTGAAAACAAATTCAAGTGAAAATCATTCCAAGCACTGTGATGTTCCCTCCTGTATAAATGAGGGCAATACTTCTACTACAATCTTCCCTGGGTTGTTAGGATTACTAAGTGAGACGCCTCACAGTACCTGACCCCCAGCAGGTACTCAGTAATGTTAAGGGCACACTGGTCTCTCTTCCTTTCCTTTCCCTTCCGCCCTATCCTCCACCCCTCTACATCCTCACAACCCTGCTGTGAGGAAGGAGAGCAGNGTCACATGTAAAATTCCTTAAGTAATAATTTATTGACTTAAAGAAGTGACTAAGTCTGTGCTCAAAAACTTACATTGTTATCATTATTATTAAATTCGGATTATTTATATGTAAAAACAAAGGATTAAATAACACATAATCTACCTTCCCCATTTACAAGCTAAGATACTCCCTCCCTCTCTAAAACAGTAAATGTTAAGTGTTTATGTCAGAATTTTTGTCTGTTAAGTGTATCTTAAGTCTGCACTGAACTTCATCCCTGACAAAGTGTGGTGGCGATCATAGCCTCAGAAGACCACAAACTCTGAAATGAGTCCTGAGTTTGAAAACAAATTCAAGTGAAAATCATTCCAAGCACTGTGATGTTCCCTCCTGTATAAATGAGGGCAATACTTCTACTACAATCTTCCCTGGGTTGTTAGGATTACTAAGTGAGACGCCTCACAGTACCTGACCCCCAGCAGGTACTCAGTAATGTTAAGGGCACACTGGTCTCTCTTCCTTTCCTTTCCCTTCCGCCCTATCCTCCACCCCTCTACATCCTCACAACCCTGCTGTGAGGAAGGAGAGCAGGCACTGTCCTCCTCACTCTGTAACTGAGGAAATGCGGCAGTTAGACGATGGCATCAGAGCTAGAACACAGGTCTTCCCAGCACACTTTCAATAAACCCCAAAACTAAATACACGTGAACTGGGAGTCAAAAATTGGTGGCTGGGAGTGGTGGTGGGCAAAACAGGTAAGAGAGTAAAAAGGTACAAACTTCTAATTATAAAATAAATAACTCTTGAAGATGTACAGCATGGCAACGATAGATACTGTACTGTATATATGAAAGGTGCTAAAGGGGAACTTAAAAGATCTCATCACAAGGGGCACCTGGGTGGCTCAGTCGGTTGAGCGTCCGACTTCGGCTCAGGTCATGATCTCGCAGTTTGTGGGTTCGAGCCCTGCGTTGGGCTCTGTGCTGACAGCCAGCTCAGAGCCTGGAGCCTGTTTCAGATTCTGTGTCTCCTTCTCTCTCTCCGACCCTCCCCTCTTCATGCTGTCTCTGTCTCTCTCTCTCTCTCTCTCAGAAATAAATAAAACATAAAAAATTAAAAAAAAAAGATCTCATCACAAGAAAAAAAAAACACCTGTAACTATGTATGGTGACAGATTCCAAATAGCCTTATTGTGATCATTTTACAATATACAAATATCCAACTGTTATACTGTACAACGGAAACTAATATAATGACGTATGTCAATTACATCTTATTAAAAAAAATTGGTAGCTTACATAAAACACTAAGGTTGTAACTTCAGCACAAATAAAGCCTGACCCAATCTTCAGGAAGCCTGTACCAGGATTTACCCAGGATGATGGTCCTCTGCGGAGCCAAGTCTGCACTACTCAATGCCAAGCCCCACTGTTGTCAAGGATCCAGAGATCAAGACACAGTTATGCAGAAATAAGAGACTTCAGGAAGAACTATGTCAGGCAAATGTGTCCTTTCAGAGAAATCCATTCCAGTTGTCAAAAGAAAAATCTCAAAGTGGGCAACAGTCACGTGAAAATTACCAAAGAAAGAAGCAACATAACATAGAAGAACATAAAAGTTATCACTGAAGGACTTTGACCTCTATACCAAATGCTTAAGGTCAAGTATTCATACTACATTAAAGATGAAAAATTACTGTAGTGAGCAGGCTTTGTGTTGGAGACTTTGCTCTTTAAATTTATATTTTCTTATTTTTATTTGTTTTAAGGGAAAGGGAGAGAGAGAGCGCGCGAGAGCACACAAGCAGGGAAGAGGCAGAGAGAGAGAGGGAGAGAGAATCCCAAGCAGACTCCACACTCGGCACACAGCCCAACATTGGGCTCGATCCCACGAACCATGGGATCATGACCTGAAAAGAAATCAGGAGTCAGACGCTTAACCAAATGAACCACCCAGGAACCTCTAAAATGCTTTGGAATCAAAGAATTCAAACCTCGAAGTGCACAGTTCAAAAAGGCTATCATGCCCAAAAAGGATCTCGAGTTTTAGAGAGTCCCTTTTTCTTCCTATGCTCGTTATCTGGTGGGAATTTTAAAAATTTACGTATGTGGTCTAATTAGGTTTTATAGTCAGGAAAACCAGAAGCTCCCTAATGTCTCAAAAGTTTTTAGAAAAAACTGATGGAAGTTCAATTATAATAATTAAGCACATTCTGTAAGAGAGTAGAACACCTCCACACTTCTGGTTTCAGTGAAGCCTTGGGATCTTGCTTATAAACTCTTTCTCTCAGAGTTGGCTTTACCATCATAGAGGAATGGGATTATCAAAAACAATGCCTGAGTCTCCCCTCTTTAATCTAGAAGGGGCAGTCTGGGGAGATGCCAAAAGAAATTCTGTTAATTTGCAAGACACTGGATTTTCTTTTGTTCTTAACCAAATCCTGAAATTTCCTCCTCGGGTCCTCCATACCTTTGGCATTCTCCATAATGTGGATTGTCCAGATCAAAATGGAAGGACAGGAAAGTAGTATTTTCAGCCAGCATGTGGAGGGGACAGGAAGAAGTCTTTACTGCTAATCAACTACAGCTTGAAAGCACTGAACGGTTATATCACTGCAGCCACAATGGCTGCAGACTAGAGAGAAGAATGACTCAGTTGAGTCCCATCACCTTTCAACTGAAACAAAAGAATTTTAGGCAGAAGTGAGAAGTGTGCACAGAAAGCCTCTGAAAAAAATTACAGACCAGAAATCACTTAAGAGCCTGTTAGAAATGCACACACCAATTCTACCCAGGACCTACTGAATCAGAATCTGCATTTCAATCAGATCCCAGAGTGATGGGTAGGCACAATAAAGTTATTAATTCCCTGCCTCTTTATCCCCACCCTAACTGCCTGGCTCAGAAACATGCTTTCCAGCAAATTCAGCTTAAACTATTTCCACAAGGAGGCCTTCCAAATCCCCAAACTAGGTCAGATAGCCTTGTTATATGTGCTCTCTGACTACGCCATACTTCGACTCATGGAATTTATTTTAACACTAAACAGTATAGTTGTTTAGTACTGGTTTTCCTCTCTAAGCTAAAAGATCTATAAGGGCAAGGACCAGGTCTATCTTAGTCACCATGATAGCCCCAGAGCCCAGAACAAGACCAGAGACAAAGTCAGCATTCAATAGGTATTTTTTGAATAAATGAATGGCCCTACTGTGTATAAAACACAGTGCCAGACTGGAGAGAAAGGACAAGAACAATCAAGACATGGTCCTTGTCCTTAAACAACTCCTAGCTTAGTGAATTCTTGCCGTAGCTAACAAGAGCCAGGATTGCCAGAGCATGTGCCACATTCACAGCTGTTTTCCTATTTCTCTGCCAAATGACAACAGGTAGCCCAAATGTTCTCTAAGGCCTACCCACCCCCTTGGCATGATCCACAGGCAAGCATGTCCTCAACTAGTCCTCCCCTTATCCAGGACTCTCCACTCCTAGAGTTCAGGACCTGTCCAGCTTTCTCTCTGCCCTCTGTAATACAGTTCCAATGGTCTTCAGCATCATCCCATTGTCCTCTAGGAAGTCTGTGTTACTGCTGGGAACATTTTCTTCAGCACCCCCTTCTCTCAGCAATCCTCTTATTATGTGATATTGAATTTCCCTTGTTACCTCCTTCAGGAACATCTTACCTAACTCCTATCTAACCACTCAATTGATTACTTCCTATGAGCTGTCAAGTTTACTCTATTCAACAGAAACCACTCAAATCTATATCCCAGATCACACTGGAGAATCTCCCAATTAACTATTCAATATGCAATTGTCTTCCCACTTTCCTCAGTCATTTCCCATATCCCCCAAAGGGACACTAAGCTAATGCGGTAATTTCATCTTTGATTATATTCTCCACGATTCTTATATTTATTCTTATTTAACAAACAAGAATCTTTCGATAGATTTTACACCCCAAAGTCTATATCCAAATACCTAGGTAGCAAAAACATATTTGAATTTCTTAACTGGCAGCAATGAAAGTAACACTATTTCCTCTATCATCAGAGAAGCAACTCACAGAGAAATGTAAGCGGACAGGCAAAGAACACACCGTGACAGGGAGGCAAGTGACCAGAGAAGGCATCAGCAAGATTGGGCTACCAGCAAGCCAGCTCACAGCTGTCAACAGGCTCATAATAAACCGCCCCACCTCCACCAGACCAGATCCCAGCTGGAGCCCAATGCAGCCACTAAAAATATCAAATTCTAGACTTTAGGACTCTGATGTAGCACTGTGTGTACACAAGTATTAGACATGTGTTCCTGTGCTGGTCATGGACAGGGTTAACAATTCCAAGGGCTGTGCCTTCTGAATGTTTTCCACATCCCAACCTTTAACAGTCACAGATGGATAGGAGCCCTAGTTCAAAGATTTGGTTGGGGACTACTAGAAATTTTAAAGCACTAAAAGCACTTTGAAAAGTTACTGATTTGTGGGGGTGCCTGGGTGGCTCAGTCAGTTGAGTGTTCCAACTTCGGTTCAGGTCATCATCTCACGGTTCATGGGTTCAAGCCCCGCGTTGGGCTCTGTGCTGACAGCTCAGAGCCTGGAGCCCACTTCGGATTCTGTTTCTCCCTCTCGCTCTCTGCCCCTCCCCCACTTGCACTCTCTTTCTCAAAAATAAATATTAAAAATTTTTTTAAAGTGACTGATTTGTATTTTTTCTTAAACATTTCAAAATATACACTCAGGGGCGCCTGGGTGGCTTAGTCGGTTAAGTGTCCGACTTTCGCTTAGGTCATGATCTCGCGGTTCGTGGGTTCGAGCCCCGCATCGGGCTCTGTGCTGACTGCCAGCCCAGAGCCTGGAGCCTGTTTCAGAGTCTGTATCTCCCTCTCTCTCTGACCCTCCCCTGCTCACGCTGTCTCTCTCTCTCTCCTAGAAATTAAAAAAAAAAAAAGAAAGAAATATACACTCCTAGGGTGTCTGGCCTCAGCCTATCTTATGGGTTTCAATAACTGATACAGTTTTTCTGTGCCCATACATTTCATATACATGCCCCCTCTGGGTTTCAGAACTACTACATACAGTCATACAAGAGGAGGGTTGAAGATCACATGCCTCTTAAACTTCTGCGTGCACCACACATAGCAGAGGCAACTCCCTGAAGACACAGGCTTCTTCTCTTAAGGAAACCCAAGAAAAAGTTGTTGCTGATGGCAAAAAAGATCTCCCCTCCTCCGTGCAGGAACTGACAGAGGTGAACCAGAGGTTGCCAAGGTAGGGTGAAGCCTGGGACTGCATTCCAGGAGCTACTCAGTTATTGGATTGGTCCAGCACCCGCCCCCCACTCTGACTCTTTCCTCCTCAGGACCCTCAATGCTCAGAGGAAGGAAGTGCCCCCATGATTCCTGATCCAGGGAGGCAGCAGCCAGAGGGCAGCTCCCATGCCTGTGGTGGCCATCCCTGACTTCTCACAGCACTGCTCTGAAGAGGGCTGACACTAGAAACAGCTAAATGAAAGCACACCAGAAATCCTGAAATATCCAAGAGAAATGAAGATTAGTGCCTTGTGTATTTCTCAGGTTTGTTTCCACAAAGTCCTATGCATTTTTCCTCAGAATGAACTTACAGCAATAGGGATGCGAGCTTATAAAGCATAATACTCAGTACTATTCAGAGTATATCATCTCTAAAGAACATCTAATACATTTATTTTGATTTATATGCAAGACTGACTGTAGAACTTAAGGATGCAATTCAATTTCTATGCCACCCATGAAAAACATTAATTTTTCCCATTTTATTTTCCTGATTTGTTTGGAAACTTTTCCTATGTGAAACATTAATGGTCAATTTTAGATGTCAAAATAAAGTACAAATCACAAATCTACCATAAATATTTCAGAATCCTTTATTGCTAAATTAATATACCATCCCAGGGTGCTCCTTATCATTAAAATCCTAGGAAAACTATCATGGGGGAATAAAAATTGAAGTTTCCAATCATCTAACACACCTGGAGATCACCAGACAAGTTTCTTCCCCTACTACCTGCTGGTGCCCCAGCCTAGGCCCTCCCTCCTCCACCATAAGGCACAGATTTGCATACCTCCTCAAGAAGCTAAACATAAGCCTATCTAGCTTATCTGGAATGTCCTTGTATTATCTTCACTGCAGCTACTGCCCCTCCATTTTTATTAAAAACATACATAGTATTCTACATATCATATGCTAACCATAAAGTCCAGCTCTCTGATTCCCCTCACCTTTTTGGGGGGGGGGGTGTGCAAAGGGAGCACACTCTCTAATGAGTAACAAAATAAATACATTCCTGTAACATATAAAGCATAGAAATTTCAATTCCACGTTTATGGACAGCTCCGACTCAGAGAGCACCTTTACTTTTCTCACTGGCATCAACCACTTTCAAAAACCAATTTTCGAAGTTCCTGTTCCTCAGAATCTAAGTCCCAAGCTTCTTCTCTCTACATTGGCTTTCAGCTTCCCCTGTTGATAATCAAAGAAACACATTTTCTATTACACGAGAGAGGTACTCTCATTAAGGGCACTGATAAGGGGACACTTAAGAATTAAATGGAAACCAAGCAGTCGAGCTAACAACCCTACAGCTGCCTGGCTATGTATCGGGAAGTTATTCCTCCAGAGCTAGAATCGGATGACTGACACTGGGGCAGGGCAGGCTTACCCAGGAGCTAGGCCTGTAACCCACAGAGAGCCTGCGGGAGGTCTCAGGAAATTCTAAAGCTCTCACAAGAGAGGAGTTTAACAAGATAACTGGGCTTTTAAGTAATAGAGGCAACCTCCTGGCCTCTGGGCTGTGAAAGGGCTCACCTACCAGGAGTAATAACACAAGCAATTACTGCACACAGAATAATAGATCTCAGCAGGATTCCAGGACCCAGGCACTCCAGCATCCCCACTTCCACACAGAGGGAAGGAAAGGGAGGTAGGAAAAGAATGCACCACTTTTCATGAAGACCTTGGAGAATCTTATTAGGTAAGCAGATAAATTACACTTGGCATAGTAATTCACTGTTTGGGGTTGTTGCCCAAAATAAAAATGCCCTGGTATTAAAGGCTATAAAACAATGGATTTTCCCTCTCCTGGAAGAGAATTCATAAAGTTTAAAAGTTCACTAACCTCCCATTCCAGAGACTGGAAACAAAAACTCCGAAGCCCCGCTTCTTGTTCCTTTCTCTACTACAAACTTCCAGCAACGCTTAGTCACTTTAGGCAAGTAGCCTTAACCTTGCACATTGCATCCAGATTGCTCACAGCTGCTTTCAAGACCATCTGAGTGTTCCCACCTGTACTTACCCATTTCTCCTGCCTTTTATCTCATCCATTGTATTCCTCTGGCTCTGTCAAGACCTGTCACTTTCACCACCTCCCCAGAAAAGATTTCTAAAACAAATGGATCTGAAAACATCACATTTGATTTTGCAATGTGTCCATTCTCCAAAAACCATCAATACTTAAATTCACAAGTTCCCCTTTCCATCATAAAACAAAGCTCCCTGCTCTATTTATTTTTTTAATTTTTTAAACATTTTTATTTATTATTGAGAGACAGAGCATGAGCATGGAACGGGCAGAGAGAGGGAGAGACACAGAATCTGAAGGAAGCTCCAGACTCTGAGCTGTTAGCACAGAGCCCGATGCAGGGCTAGAACCCACGAACCGCGAGATCATGACCTGAGTTGAAGTGGGATGCTTAACCGACCGAGCCACCCAGGCGCCCCTCCCTACCTCTATTTAACAGCAACATTTTAATGAGAATGACAAGTAAATTTTCATCAGCCCAAAGCTTTAACCAGAACCAAGCACATAACCTGGGGTCTCAAGTCTAGGCTGCCTACTCTCCATTAAAGGCTTTTTTAGCCATGAGACCCTCCCCTCAGCCATCCTAGTTGCTCGATTTACAGAAACACTTACCTTTTGCTTATTTTGGTCTCTGTGAACTTTGTGGACCCCCCCACACACACACTCCCCCAGATTTAACTGTTCTTCCTAAGCACAGTAAACATGCATTTTATCACTGGAATTACATACTCTGAAGTGAAAAGAGGTGTTACTGATAACTATGCCGAGACAACAGGTGTGAAGAGAAAGAGCCCAAGGCAGACTGGGATGGAAGTTGCCCTGTCATTTACAAAGGTGCCAAGGCCAGGTAAAGAAGCTGTTCCTTGCAAATAACTAATTTATGTTCTTGCTGGGAGACTGGAGGTTTAGAAAATTGGCACAGAGAACCAAAAAACCTCCAAGCACATTTGGATTACTTGGTTCCCCTGGGGGAATAAAGATATTAGAAAATGTTTTACATTGCAGTAAAAAATTGTTCTAAATATATACCAGCATTTAATATTTACACACACATAAGAACTGTCCCCTTTCCAATTCTCTTTCAATCATTCCTATTAAATGAAGAACGAAGTTCCAGTTTGGTGGCTGGAAGCCTTCAGTACATCTTCATCACTTATTAAACTTTCTACAGAGCCCTCTGCAAATCACCGTACCAAGCTAGAATTTACTAAAACTTAAGTTTCCATTGTGCATTTTTTAAGGCACTTTCTAGTTATGGCAACTAACACTGGTTTCCCATTTTCAATAGTGAAATTAAGTTTGCTTTAAAAATAATATTTCAGGGGCGCCTGGGTGGCTCAGTTGTTCGAGCGTCCGACTTCAGCTCAGGTCCCGATCTCAACGTTTGTGAGTTAGGAGCCCCGTATCGTACTCTGCTGTGTCAGCGCAAAGCCCTCTTTGGATTCTCTGTCTCTCTCCCTCTGCACCTCCCCTGCTTGTGCTCTCTTGCTCGCATGCGCGCGCGCTCTCTCTCTCTCTCTCAAAAATAAACATTTAAAAAAATTTAATAAAATAAAATAAAAACATTCCAATTTTTAAAATAGCTGACTGCCAGTAGAAGCAGTGTTCCTATGCTAAAACCATGGCAGAAATACACACACATCTGAAGCCCAGCAAACCTGAGGTAACCCGTTAACACCAAGGCTGGGATCAGCACTTGACAGAAAGGCTGCCAACACTGACTCCCCTGGTTCAGTCTCTCCAAACAACTCTAAAAATGTCAGTCTCCCCACACACAATGTGGTCATGCTTACCACCACCTCCCATCCCCACCTTCTTACCCAAGAAGAAAAAGGAGGAAAAGCTATGTGCCTGTCCATAGGAAAAAAGTCAAACCTCTCACAGGACCTTGCCTCTCACCTCCTCATGTCATCTGTAGCTCTGCAGCTGCACACTTCCTTAGTCATGGAGCTCCCCAGAACCCAAAGAAAGCAGATGAGGCCAAAGCTCAAAGAGCCTACTCTCCTTTAAACACCAGGACCTTGGGATGCCTGGGTAGCTCAGCTGGTTAAGCATCTGACTTAGATTCAGGTCATAATCTCACTGTTCATGAGTTTAAGCCCCGAGTCAGGCTCTGTGCTGACAGCTCAGAGCCTGGAGCCTGCTGCAAACTCTTTGTCTCCCTCTCTCTCTGCCCCTCCCCCACTGGCACTCATCTCTCTCAAAAATAAACATTAAAAAAATTTTTTAAAAAGTAGTTATTTAATGATTCCCAGATGGTTGGCCTCTGCCCTCTGCCAAAGAGATACAATGGTTTTCAAGGATACTCTGGAGAAACAGGACTACCAAACATGCAGTGATTAATAAGTAATAAGATATTAAGCTGTATTTTGCCCTAAATTTTACCTAAGATGGTATTTTAAGAAATAAACAGGTGAAGTGTAAGTAAAGCCCCCCCTACAACCACCAAAAACATTAAGTGAGAGTAACAGGTATCAGCAATTGTACTTCCAAGAATGTATCTTACAGAAATGCCAACACAAGAACACAAAGACGTAAAAAGAACATTCAGTCAGTGTAGCAGTGTGTAGAACCACGAAAAACTGAAAACATACATCAATGAAAAAATGAGTAAGTAAATACCCACATGATGGAATACTCTGCAACCATTAAAGAATGGGGTAGGATCTATAATTAGACATGATAGCTATGGCAATTTTTTAAAAATCTGTAGGAGACATATATTATCACCCCATTTCTGTTTCTTAAAAAAACAAAGGGGGTGTATGTATTACATTTCTGTATGCAAAGTTTGGAAACACATTTTCTTAGGGGAATGAGAATGAATGACAGAAAACTGAGAAGGTCAGAGGGAGAGATATTTTTATATTTACTTCACATACTTCTATACTATTTGAAATCTCATGAGCAGATATTAAGTCTAAAACTTAAATATTGGTAATTATTAAATAATTAATACTGGTTGGCATTCACCTGAACATTTTGAAGAAATTCAGGATTGAACTAGAAAACTGCTGCTGAAAACGAGGAAAAGCCACAAAGGGGACTGTAGATGTGGCCCTTAATCATGACTTCAAAAACCTGAGAACTATAGAAAATTTTACTTCCATATTAGACAAACTAGTGGAATAAAAAGTAAAGACTAAGACCACCAAAGAGGTCATTTGGGGTTTTACTGATGTTGTCAAGAACGAGGCTTATAAACATAAAACAGGATACAGACAAACCAGAAGGCCTTCTTCTGGGAGAAGTGTGGCTCCCACGGATGACAAAAGCAGAAAGTGAGCAGCACAGAATCTTCATGTTTGTAGATGACACTAAAGACTTCCAGGGTAATAATGTGCCAAGTTATTGGCACCAAATTATAGGAAGATCCTGGGAATCTATGCAAATAGAAGGAAAAGTGGCAGATGAGTGTTAAAATGAGCATATGGCCTAAATCAGGCATTAGAAAACAACAACTTCTCAGCTGTCAGTTATGACCCAAGAATAAGATCCAAGAGTCACTGTAAACAGACCCCTGAGGGTATCAGCCCAATACTGAGGTACAGATTAAAAGCAACGCAAAGTGTCCTGGGAGCCATCAAGACAAGTGCTAAAAAGAAAGCGAAACTAGTATCCTCCCCTCANCCTTATCATTAAAATCCTAGGAAAACTATCATGGGGGAATAAAAATTGAAGTTTCCAATCATCTCACACACCTGGAGATCACCAGACAAGTTTCTTCCCCTACTACCTGCTGGTGCCCCAGCCTAGGCCCTCCCTCCTCCACCATAAGGCACAGATTTGCATACCTCCTCAAGAAGCTAAACATAAGCCTATCTAGCTTATCTGGAATGTCCTTGTATTATCTTCACTGCAGCTACTGCCCCTCCATTTTTATTAAAAACATACATAATATTCTACATATCATATGCTAACCATAAAGTCCAGCTCTCTGATTCCCCTCACCTTTTTTGGGGGGGGGGGTGTGTGTGCAAAGGGAGCACACTCTCTAATGAGTAACAAAATAAATACATTCCTGTAACATATAAAGCATAGAAATTTCAATTCCACGTTTATGGACAGCTCCGACTCAGAGAGCACCTTTACTTTTCTCACTGGCATCAACCACTTTCAAAAACCAATTTTCGAAGTTCCTGTTCCTCAGAATCTAAGTCCCAAGCTTCTTCTCTCTACATTGGCTTTCAGCTTCCCCTGTTGATAATCAAAGAAACACATTTTCTATTACACGAGAGAGGTACTCTCATTAAGGGCACTGATAAGGGGACACTTAAGAATTAAATGGAAACCAAGCAGTCGAGCTAACAACCCTACAGCTGCCTGGCTATGTATCGGGAAGTTATTCCTCCAGAGCTAGAATCGGATGACTGACACTGGGGCAGGGCAGGCTTACCCAGGAGCTAGGCCTGTAACCCACAGAGAGCCTGCGGGAGGTCTCAGGAAATTCTAAAGCTCTCACAAGAGAGGAGTTTAACAAGATAACTGGGCTTTTAAGTAATAGAGGCAACCTCCTGGCCTCTGGGCTGTGAAAGGGCTCACCTACCAGGAGTAATAACACAAGCAATTACTGCACACAGAATAATAGATCTCAGCAGGATTCCAGGACCCAGGCACTCCAGCATCCCCACTTCCACACAGAGGGAAGGAAAGGGAGGTAGGAAAAGAATGCACCACTTTTCATGAAGACCTTGGAGAATCTTATTAGGTAAGCAGATAAATTACACTTGGCATAGTAATTCACTGTTTGGGGTTGTTGCCCAAAATAAAAATGCCCTGGTATTAAAGGCTATAAAACAATGGATTTTCCCTCTCCTGGAAGAGAATTCATAAAGTTTAAAAGTTCACTAACCTCCCATTCCAGAGACTGGAAACAAAAACTCCGAAGCCCCGCTTCTTGTTCCTTTCTCTACTACAAACTTCCAGCAACGCTTAGTCACTTTAGGCAAGTAGCCTTAACCTTGCACATTGCATCCAGATTGCTCACAGCTGCTTTCAAGACCATCTGAGTGTTCCCACCTGTACTTACCCATTTCTCCTGCCTTTTATCTCATCCATTGTATTCCTCTGGCTCTGTCAAGACCTGTCACTTTCACCACCTCCCCAGAAAAGATTTCTAAAACAAATGGATCTGAAAACATCACATTTGATTTTGCAATGTGTCCATTCTCCAAAAACCATCAATACTTAAATTCACAAGTTCCCCTTTCCATCATAAAACAAAGCTCCCTGCTCTATTTATTTTTTTAATTTTTTAAACATTTTTATTTATTATTGAGAGACAGAGCATGAGCATGGAACGGGCAGAGAGAGGGAGAGACACAGAATCTGAAGGAAGCTCCAGACTCTGAGCTGTTAGCACAGAGCCCGATGCAGGGCTAGAACCCACGAACTGCGAGATCATGACCTGAGTTGAAGTGGGATGCTTAACCGACCGAGCCACCCAGGCGCCCCTCCCTACCTCTATTTAACAGCAACATTTTAATGAGAATGACAAGTAAATTTTCATCAGCCCAAAGCTTTAACCAGAACCAAGCACATAACCTGGGGTCTCAAGTCTAGGCTGCCTACTCTCCATTAAAGGCTTTTTTAGCCATGAGACCCTCCCCTCAGCCATCCTAGTTGCTCGATTTACAGAAACACTTACCTTTTGCTTATTTTGGTCTCTGTGAACTTTGTGGACCCCCCCACACACACACACTCCCCCAGATTTAACTGTTCTTCCTAAGCACAGTAAACATGCATTTTATCACTGGAATTACATACTCTGAAGTGAAAAGAGGTGTTACTGATAACTATGCCGAGACAACAGGTGTGAAGAGAAAGAGCCCAAGGCAGACTGGGATGGAAGTTGCCCTGTCATTTACAAAGGTGCCAAGGCCAGGTAAAGAAGCTGTTCCTTGCAAATAACTAATTTATGTTCTTGCTGGGAGACTGGAGGTTTAGAAAATTGGCACAGAGAACCAAAAAACCTCCAAGCACATTTGGATTACTTGGTTCCCCTGGGGGAATAAAGATATTAGAAAATGTTTTACATTGCAGTAAAAAATTGTTCTAAATATATACCAGCATTTAATATTTACACACACATAAGAACTGTCCCCTTTCCAATTCTCTTTCAATCATTCCTATTAAATGAAGAACGAAGTTCCAGTTTGGTGGCTGGAAGCCTTCAGTACATCTTCATCACTTATTAAACTTTCTACAGAGCCCTCTGCAAATCACCGTACCAAGCTAGAATTTACTAAAACTTAAGTTTCCATTGTGCATTTTTTAAGGCACTTTCTAGTTATGGCAACTAACACTGGTTTCCCATTTTCAATAGTGAAATTAAGTTTGCTTTAAAAATAATATTTCAGGGGCGCCTGGGTGGCTCAGTTGTTCGAGCGTCCGACTTCAGCTCAGGTCCCGATCTCAACGTTTGTGAGTTAGGAGCCCCGTATCGTACTCTGCTGTGTCAGCGCAAAGCCCACTTTGGATTCTCTGTCTCTCTCCCTCTGCACCACCCCTGCTTGTGCTCTCTTGCTCGCATGCGCGCGCTCTCTCTCTCTCTCAAAAATAAACATTTAAAAAAATTTAATAAAATAAAATAAAAACATTCCAATTTTTAAAATAGCTGACTGCCAGTAGAAGCAGTGTTCCTATGCTAAAACCATGGCAGAAATACACACACATCTGAAGCCCAGCAAACCTGAGGTAACCCGTTAACACCAAGGCTGGGATCAGCACTTGACAGAAAGGCTGCCAACACTGACTCCCCTGGTTCAGTCTCTCCAAACAACTCTAAAAATGTCAGTCTCCCCACACACAATGTGGTCATGCTTACCACCACCTCCCATCCCCACCTTCTTACCCAAGAAGAAAAAGGAGGAAAAGCTATGTGCCTGTCCATAGGAAAAAAGTCAAACCTCTCACAGGACCTTGCCTCTCACCTCCTCATGTCATCTGTAGCTCTGCAGCTGCACACTTCCTTAGTCATGGAGCTCCCCAGAACCCAAAGAAAGCAGATGAGGCCAAAGCTCAAAGAGCCTACTCTCCTTTAAACACCAGGACCTTGGGATGCCTGGGTAGCTCAGCTGGTTAAGCATCTGACTTAGATTCAGGTCATAATCTCACTGTTCATGAGTTTAAGCCCCGAGTCAGGCTCTGTGCTGACAGCTCAGAGCCTGGAGCCTGCTGCAAACTCTTTGTCTCCCTCTCTCTCTGCCCCTCCCCCACTGGCACTCATCTCTCTCAAAAATAAACATTAAAAAAATTTTTTAAAAAGTAGTTATTTAATGATTCCCAGATGGTTGGCCTCTGCCCTCTGCCAAAGAGATACAATGGTTTTCAAGGATACTCTGGAGAAACAGGACTACCAAACATGCAGTGATTAATAAGTAATAAGATATTAAGCTGTATTTTGCCCTAAATTTTACCTAAGATGGTATTTTAAGAAATAAACAGGTGAAGTGTAAGTAAAGCCCCCCCTACAACCACCAAAAACATTAAGTGAGAGTAACAGGTATCAGCAATTGTACTTCCAAGAATGTATCTTACAGAAATGCCAACACAAGAACACAAAGACGTAAAAAGAACATTCAGTCAGTGTAGCAGTGTGTAGAACCACGAAAAACTGAAAACATACATCAATGAAAAAATGAGTAAGTAAATACCCAAATGATGGAATACTCTGCAACCATTAAAGAATGGGGTAGGATCTATAATTAGACATGATAGCTATGGCAATTTTTTAAAAATCTGTAGGAGACATATATTATCACCCCATTTCTGTTTCTTAAAAAAACAAAGGGGGTGTATGTATTACATTTCTGTATGCAAAGTTTGGAAACACATTTTCTTAGGGGAATGAGAATGAATGACAGAAAACTGAGAAGGTCAGAGGGAGAGATATTTTTATATTTACTTCACATACTTCTATACTATTTGAAATCTCATGAGCAGATATTAAGTCTAAAACTTAAATATTGGTAATTATTAAATAATTAATACTGGTTGGCATTCACCTGAACATTTTGAAGAAATTCAGGATTGAACTAGAAAACTGCTGCTGAAAACGAGGAAAAGCCACAAAGGGGACTGTAGATGTGGCCCTTAATCATGACTTCAAAAACCTGAGAACTATAGAAAATTTTACTTCCATATTAGACAAACTAGTGGAATAAAAAGTAAAGACTAAGACCACCAAAGAGGTCATTTGGGGTTTTACTGATGTTGTCAAGAACGAGGCTTATAAACATAAAACAGGATACAGACAAACCAGAAGGCCTTCTTCTGGGAGAAGTGTGGCTCCCACGGATGACAAAAGCAGAAAGTGAGCAGCACAGAATCTTCATGTTTGTAGATGACACTAAAGACTTCCAGGGTAATAATGTGCCAAGTTATTGGCACCAAATTATAGGAAGATCCTGGGAATCTATGCAAATAGAAGGAAAAGTGGCAGATGAGTGTTAAAATGAGCATATGGCCTAAATCAGGCATTAGAAAACAACAACTTCTCAGCTGTCAGTTATGACCCAAGAATAAGATCCAAGAGTCACTGTAAACAGACCCCTGAGGGTATCAGCCCAATACTGAGGTACAGATTAAAAGCAACGCAAAGTGTCCTGGGAGCCATCAAGACAAGTGCTAAAAAGAAAGCGAAACTAGTATCCTCCCCTCATTAAATTCTGATGCACCTGCCCCCCCCACACACACACTATGTTCCTTCTGTCATTTGTGTCCTGCCCCTTCAACTACATACAGAAAAATCAGTGGGTCTCAAATGCCAGTCCCCAGATCCATCCAAGAAATGACTCTTTCAGAAACACTTAAGGAGAGGCTTTTCAAAAAACACAGATTCCCAGGCCACACTCACAGAGATTCTATTTCAGTGCCCCCAAAAGGCCTTCTCGGTGGTCCTGAAGCATGGATCTGTTCAGGAAATCACTGGGAGGCTTCTCTCTAAATCTATGCTCAGAAAGGATTTAAGAAAGCTTACAATAAAAAAATAAATTCAAAAGAAAAGAAACCATGTAAGGAACTACCAAGAAAAGATTATAATGATTCCTATACATGCACATTAAATGAAGTGGAAAAGATCTGCAAAAGACAATTAGGATCACCTACAGGAAGAAGCTCCAGACTTGAAGTGTGAAAAGCAGAGCTCAGAACCCTACCAAGCCCCCCAAGATCCTCCAATTAAGAGCAGGGCCAGAATAAACTCTCCCCATGAGCTACAGGTTCCCAGAGTGCCCTCTTCATCTCTACCCTTCTCAAGTCAAGGCCATAGCCCCCAGGAGAATGTCAGGGTATTCCAAAGCAGAGGTGAGCCTGTGTAATTAAAACCCACCGCTGGCATGTTCCTCTGGGTCCCAAACAAGCACTCTTGCTAGTCTACCCTAATACCACTACTGAAGCCAGGACCCTCCCTAGCTCATTTCTATCCACCTTCAAACCACTCCACTATCCAATGACTTAGTCTAATTCAAATTTTAACTCTCTCAGGGCACCTGGGTGGCTCAGTCGGTTGAGTGTCCAATTTTGGCTCAGGTCATGATCTCACGGTTCGTGGGTTCGAGCCCCGTGTCAGGCTCCGTGCTGACAGCTCAGAGCCTGGAGCCTGCTTCTGATTCCATGTCTCCCTCTCTCTCTGACCCTCCCCTGCTCACACTGTCTGTCTGTCTCTCTCTCTCTCAGAAATAAATAAAACATTAAAAAAAATTGTAACTCTCTCATTTTCCACACTTTGTACAAAAACCACAGTACCACATTTCATATCTCATAATCTACTGTCTGGAAAAAAAAAAAGACAAGCAATGGGAACAGAAATGTTTCATGCAGAATAAGCAGCAACTCAAAGTAAAACCTACCATAAGGTAGATTTCTCAGTTTGGGTTCATCATGCCTAAAAGACATGCAATGTAAGGTTTCTTATACAACCACAGCCTTTGGGACTGTTAGGAGCTTAGCGACAATGAGTTTATCACTTCTTTTAAAAAAGAAAGAGTATGAGGGGCACCCAGGTGTCTCAGTCAGTTAAGGGTCTGACTCCTGATTTCGGCTAAGGTCATGATCTCAGTTTGTGGTTTGAGCCCTACATGGGGCTCTGCACTGACAGAGCAGAGCCTGCTTGGGATTTTCTCTCTCTCCCTCTCTCTCCCTTTCAAAATAAACAGAAGAATGGGAAGGAGGGAGGAAGGAAGGAGCCTGAGAGGTGAAATGTCTTATCCCACATCACCCCAGTGGAGAATAGCAGCATCTGGGCTAGAACCTGTATTCCCTGAACCCTAAGCCAATGATCTCTCTCCTCTGCCACGCCGCTTCCCAGAGACAAGGTTAATAAATTGGGTTTACTAACTTTAAGCACAGATTCTCCAAGCTCAATTCATCCTCTTACACACGAGGTTGGTGTTACAAGACCATCCCAAGGAGACTACTTCCCACACAGAGAGAACCGAAAGCACCTCAAAATGTGTTAAGGTATAAACAAAGGAGACGGTGCCTTAAGTCAGTCGTCATAAACGGAGACAATGTGCCAATCCCAGTTTATATCACTGATTGAACATTTAAAAAATGACATCTGAAAATGTCACCTAAATTTTCATTAGCTTTTCACCTATAAATTGTTTTACTTCCTAATTTTCAAAATATGCCAACAGAAATCACTGTTTTTTCCCCTAAACATCAGAGCTAAGTGTGAATAACATTAGTGTATCATATTGAGTCTCACTGAAAGTGAAATCCCAAAACACTCCATCTGCATCAAATGTTCACAACCTGTGATTCTGCATTAATTTCTGCTGTAAAAACAAAAAGCATATGTCAGTCTCCCATGAGAGAAATTAGCAAGCGAAGCTGGGTGTCTATCCATTTTCCAACAACAACTAAGAGGAAAAGCTATATAAGCCCCATAAGAGCTGAATCCCGTCATTCCTTGTCCCAGATAGATAAGGCAAAGAATGTCCTACAATATTTCTTAGCTATGCCGTTCTTTGGAGAAATGAAATAAAATAAATCCAGAGACCAGATTCCAAAGGTTATCAACTGCACCTCCTGCTAGAACCAAGTGTCTGTCAGCTAGACCACTAATCCAATGAAAAGCGGGTACACAAAAGTCCTTGGATTCTTCACTCATTTCCCGAATTCACCCTCCAAGTAAACTGAGGCATAGACTCCACCAAATCATTTGCCCATTTATTACCAGCACTGATCACCACCAAACCTTAGGAGTCTTCCATCATGTTAATAAGCCACACTGTGCATGAGCTAGTTCCTCCCTTGAGCTCTGAAGCATGCTACTTTGCTCTGCACTATCACTGTTACTTCAAGCTTGCTAGGTTAAAAGTGTTGCCAGAGGCCAGAGCAGCAGAATGTTCCATGTAGTAATAAAATGCTAGCAGAAATATAAACAAGGACACGCTCTACATGCTAGTTTACTCTCACTGAGCCTGCTCTTGGCATTTATCTTTTCAGCTAAATACCCTCCATTGAAAGATGGTGACCTTAGGAATACTGGCTGACAGGAAGTCAAAAAAGTTTACTCTTGGCCCCACAGGAAACATGAGTATGACCAAGAGCAAATATTTCTTTTTTTAATCAGTTTTCCGCTGTTTACATGTATTCGGTGGAGTTACTGTCCGCTAGTGATCTCGCCAGGGTACCAGAGAACAACCACCTACACTGCTCTTTTGCCTTCTATCACCTAAAATACGCAATAATAGCTCATGCCAAACCCATAGCATTTATGTGGAACAATGAACTTGAGGAAATTAGATACTATAAAAATACTGAAGATAAACATCAATAGGAACTGTATAGCTATTGCACTTGCTGTTCCCTCTCCCAAGAACATACTTCACCTATGGTTGATTCTTTGTTTTGTCCATCAGATCTCAGGACAAATGCTGAGAAACAGCATTCTTTTAGCCTTTCCTAAACACCTTATCTAATGGAGCCACTCCTTCCCTTACTCCCAACCGCCCTGTCCCATTCCCCTACCTGAAATCACTATCTCATAATATCGTGCTTATTTCTTGTATACTTGTTTATTGTCTGTCTCCTTCAGAAATCATAAGGGCAAGAACCTGGTCTACTTTTTACTACTGTTTCTCCAATACCCACATAAAGCTTGATGCAGCAAATGATCAATTTGGTCAAGAAAGGAAGTAAGATTGATCACCATTCTGTATCATTAGTACATGGCAGCGGCCACTGTGAACACGACTAGAGCCAGCTGGATGCTTCCTTTTGATATAGAAAAAAAAAAAAGGACAGAAAACATTTAAGATACAGTAAAACTTAGTACTCCTTTACTTACAATCTTGGTTGGAAGCTACCATGCTCACCTGCTGAGACGTGGACAATTTTAAGGCTCTGGGGAAAAGCCTTCCATCCTATTCTACCTAGTTCTTTGCAAATGGCTCTACTAAAGCATTATTATTCAGCCACTTTGTCCCTTTGAGTAGCAGAATAAGACTATTTTAAGTAGCTTACGAAAGATGCTTTTTCTTTCATTCTGCATGAGCTAAGTGCACGTAGGAAGGAGCAGATCAACGGACTACTACTCTTGTCCCCACTACACTCTGGAAAGATACATACTTCTTAGTTCAGAAACCTAAGATCTAAATTACAGATGGCATTTTCTACAAGTTGTACACTGGAGAAATTTCCACTAAGCTACTCACCGGAAGTCTACATCCCATTTTAGAACAACCTGGCAGCACAATTCCCGGCTGAAGGAGGAAACTTGTGGCCATCTCCTCCTCTGGATGACCCTCTGCCTTAGTCGCCCAGCGAGAATCTCGGTTCTTAGCATAAAACCAAAGATTGGCAGAGGGATTCCTTTCTCCTTTAGGCAATCACATGGGGTGGGGTGACATGAACTGAAATTTGGCACTGTCCTCCCTCTGGCCTTCTATACCATAAGCAGGTGAAGATATGCTGCTTCCATAGCCACTCCTGCTAAGCACACAGATTCCAGAACCGTGGCAGACTCACTCTGCTGTCCTGAAAGCAATCCGTGTACTCCTGCTTGGAAAGACACACAAACACAACAAGTTAGATGGGAAAATTAGAGGGAAAAGACATAGAAAAGGGCTCTATCCTCAAAACAAAAAGTAAATCAGGTGCATAATACCAGAAAAAAACAGCCATCTCTAAGCAGCTGCTAAGTGTGGTGACCAAATTGTATACTAAGTACCCCAAGACTTCTCTCAACCTCATCTATTTAACATGTGCTGATAATAATCTGTTGAGGCTAAAGAAAGTCTAGCAAATCATTCAAAGAGATCCAGAGTTAGAATCTTTCAGAGTTTTCAGAAAATGGTATCTGATATGACAAAGGCATTTACTTTTCCAGGTTATATTTTGTCTGCCCACACACTTGCCAGTCTCATCCCAACTCAGGAAACAGAAATCCACCTTCAGTTTTTCCATCATCCTCACTGCCTTTTCAGTAACAGAACAGCTCCAAAATGCTTGTGTCAACTTACTGCCCACTTCCTCCTTAAACACATTCCAGAACCAACTCTTTCTGTCCCTTTGCTCCCACTCTCAAAAACAGAGCCTCTACCTTCACCATCTTTTTAAAAAACTGGTCAAATGCAAAGATTTTTTTTTTTTTTACAACTTGATTCCCAAGTTCTTTCTTCTTTAACCTTAAAAAAGGAACAGGACTTACTAGAAACTCGTACCTTCCATGGCCCTACAATCCGAGTTTTGCCCCCTCAAAAAGAGGAAGGACTTTTCCTCTTCACTGCAGCAAAGCGCATCCCTAGGCGGTTTCAGACCTGCAGCTCGGCCTGAGTCCAGTCACATGTGGAGGGCTCACCAAGAAAAGCACACCTCCAGTTAGTCAGAGTTCCAGTTTCTACCCTTCTCTCGAAAGGCAGTAACTACTATTTTCCAATTCTTCAAACTCTTGCCTTCTCACTTTCCTGTCACAGAGCTCCATCTTCCTTTCTGGAGTTCTTACAAAGCAGTTCCCAGTGCCACTGGAAATGATGACTCTCCAGGAAAATACAACTTTGCCTAGCAGAAGAGCTTCACACAGAGCAATTTGCCAGTGGTCGATTTTTCATTCCAGAGAAGGCTTCTACACCTGGCATAAATCTGCTCATCGCTCTGCAGTTCACCTAGCTTCCCTCCCCTAATCCCTACCTGCAACTCACCCACTCATCCCTGCAGTTTGGTCACAGAAAAAAACAGCAGTGTAGACTATTCAATGGCTGAATTTTAAAAGCTTCCTCCCAGATTCACATGTGTCTTCCACACTACTCTCCTATGCACGTAATGAAGTCGCTGACCACAATAACAGCTTGAGGATAAGGCAAGGAGTAACATCTAATCTTTCCTTAACTTGATTACAGTCAGCTTCACTTTCCTGCAATTTTGTGGTCATACATAACTGGCCCCACCCTCCAAGTTATAAAGTCTTGCCCTAGAGGCAGAAGCTGCGTAGCATGTCAGACAGCACATGCTTTGGTAGACAGGCCTGGGTTCAAGTCCCATTTCTGCCTCTTATTACCAATAAAAAGTGCCTGCCCTTGGGTGAACTATTCTTTCTAAACCTCAGCTTACACATCTGTAAAATGCAGCCAAAAATGCTATCTACTTGTTAGGTGTTACACATGAAATAATATAAGCAGAACACTCAACACAAGACATGACCCTTAATAAATATGTGATTGTTGATATTCAGTATCCATGGGGGTAATCTGTCAGGCAAGGTCACTTCAGAGAATCCAGATGCTCTGGAAGCCTCTAGCACTGGTAGGAAGGAAAATCTGTTCAGCCTCATTCCTACACCACAAATGAGAGGGACCTTTAAGAAAAGTTCAAGCCTGGGGCGCCTGGGTGGCTTAGTCGGTTGAGCGTCNTAAAAAAAATAAATAAATAAAAAAGAAAAGTTCAAGCCTTAGCAAAGGAAAAACTCAGATCCGCTCAATGCTGCCAATCACACCACCAGAGCGCCTAGCAATGCTGTGTTCTTATGATGAAGGGGAAGATCAGTGCAAATGAAAAAGCTAATTTAAGAGGATCTACTCATGGGTCAGATCAATATTTCAAAGAAGGGAAAATATGTGGACCGTGGAAATTCCCTTCTCAATCAGTTTCTAATAAATTCTGACTCTCCATTTGTGTATAAAAGAGAAAACAATACTGAAAGTCCCGGAAATTTCAACTGGTGGCAGAATATTACCTAAGAAATGAACATGAGAATTAGGCTGGGGAGAAAAAAATCTCAAAATCTAATTTTTACACACACACACACACACAAGCTAAAGAACATTTTAACTCCAACAGACAATAAGCCACGAAAGCAGGATTATTTTTAAAACTTTTTGCAACTACAAAAAACCATGGAGCTTTGGGAGAAAATGTCACAAAGGATATCTGTTGTTCCAGAAGGAAGTCAGTATTGAAGTCTGAAATGAAATCTATTAGTCTGCGGTCATCAGAATTGGAAAATCTATTAACCAAGAAATGTCAAGTTCCAGGATTTGAGAGGGCTGGAGGAGAAAAAAGGAGACAAGTGATAATAAGAATTTATACTACAAAGCTACCATGGCGCTGGGGGTAAATTTTTAAAAATGAACCTTGCAGGGTTTTAAATTCAAAATTCAAGAATTTAGGGAGTGAGGGGATATGCAAATCAGGCAGAATCTAGTGTTACCGCGGTGGACTGGGAATCCGAACACTTGGGCTCCGGTCCTGGCCCCAATCCAAGCCACCATGCGATGACCTTAGGCAAGTCACTGCCCTCTTCAAAGCAGTCTCCTTAGGTTAGGCGTAAGGGGTACAGTAATAACTAACATTTAAGGGTCAAAAGGAGAAGGAACACAAATACTACTAAGAGCTCTTGGGACTACACACTTGACACCAAAGGTAGAGAGAAAAAGACGGAATATGAGGGCCAAAAAGTCAGAAAACTTGGGAGTAAGTGAGCGTTGGTAGAAACTGGTAAAGCTTCAAGATGGCCAAATGCTTAGTTTCTGGGAAGAGCGGATGTCAGGATCTCGAAAAGCTGCAAACCGCTCAGGAGATGTCAAAATAAACAGAAGAACGGGGGGATGGGAGGGCAGATATCAACTTATTATCTCCGTTAATCAATTAAGTAATCGATCTGTCCTGGTAAACAGCAGATCTTAGTGCCGCGACCACAGAAATCACTGTGACCCCTGATTCCAGGGTGTCCGGAAAGCAAAGTACCAAGGGGAGTCCTTGTCGGGTTCCGTCTAGGAAGGGAATTCCGAGAATGGGTGAAAAGTGAGGAAAGGGGCAGAGGAAGGGATCTGGGAGACCATGCAGACTGGCGGAAGGGGAAGAAGAACCAGCGCCAAAACCCGCCCGGAGGCGGGCGGTGGGGTCAGTGTCCGGGTCCCCGCTCTCACCATCTTGACGATGCCCCGCTGCACGGTGGGGACCACGGGTCCCCCGGAGGTGCCGCCGCTCTGCGCGGAGGAGGCCATGTGTAGAGACGGAACGGCAGCAAGTAAGGCGGTGGACCGGCTTGGAGGTGTCAATGTGGGTGTCGGTGTTGGTGGGAGGCCGCCGCGGCAGGGAGCTGGCAGGCGACTGATTTCGGGCAATGGACGGCACGGACGCGGGAGAGGCTCACAAGAGCAGCAGCGGGACTGAGAGCGAAAGAGGCGACGCGTTCTCCGCCGCCGCCACACGTTCTACTCGCCGCGCAAGCGTGCCAGAGCGCCACCGCCCTCCAGCCAATTAGCGCCCAGAGCCCGCCGGACCTCAAGCCAATAGGCACCCTGCTCTCGGAGCCCCGCCTCTTAGTCCCAAAACGGGTGGCAAGCTCCAGGAAGCGCTGAAAGAGCTGATTTGCGGTGACGGGCTAAGTATGGGGCAGGACTTCCGGGGCAGCCGTAGTAGGTAGTGTCGGGAGGTGTAGTGGGAAGGAAAGGACACGTCAGCATCTGGACGCGGGGCGCGGGGGGCCATGGGAGCCTCGGGGGCGGGGCCAGCCTCCCCCTCCAGCCTAGCCCCGCCCATTGAGCCCCGCCCCGCGGGCCAGCGGGGAGCCCACGTGGACTGCTGAGTTCCTGGAGGGGTGCACCCGGATTGGGAAGTGCGAATTGGGGAATACGGAGCCGAAGACCTGAAGACCTGAAGGATCTCCGTACCGACTGCACACCTAATTCCGACATTTTACCTTAGCTAAAAGTGTGGAGAGAACTTGGAAAAGTCTGAGCATCGTGAAATCTACGAATGGTGGCGTTGACACGGAACGCGGCCGGGCGCCCTCTCTGTAGTGGGGAGTGTATCTCGCACGCGTTTGTGTCTCGGTTGTCTAGCACTAGTAAGGCTTTCAATTAATGTTCGTTGGTGGGAGAAATAAATCCCTCTGGGGGGGGTGTGCCCTGTGCACGGGGGAGAATGGCCCTCGTTTTAGGGCTCCTCTCAGCTTCGTCAGTGAAGTTAGGGAAAGCTAATGGTAGAAGCGCTCGCTGGGCCTAGAGGAGTCAGTCGCTTGACCGCTTGTGACGAGCTATGCCGCTTCCAGCCACCTGATCCCATCCCTTTACCTACCCCTAGTCTCTTGAATAAAGAGATTGAGGGAGAGGGGTGCAGAGCAAGGACATATAAATGTTTAAGTGAATGTTTAGAGACCACTAATATTCATCGATTGCCTACTATGTGGAGCCAAGGACCTTCCGTTTATGCCATTTAATCTTTTTTTTTTATGACATTTAATCTTAATCTTCAAACCTGGCTCTACACTGAGGACACCACTTCACCTGTTGTTTTACACACTTTACATATCCCTGGGTCAAGTGTTGGGGCCAGCTTCTTCCTAGATCCTTAGTGCTGTCTCTTCCATGCCATTAACTTGCTACCCTCTCCAAAAAAACCAAAACCAAACAAACAAAAAACAACTTTGTGAAGGCTCATTCCACCTGATTTATACTACTCTATCTCATTAAGGTTGTCTTCTCTGCCCTAACTGCTACCTTGTCATTCGTTGAAATCAATACCTGGTGCACACTTTTCCACCCCATGATCCTGAATGACTTTAACATTTATGAGCCTGACTTGGCCCAATACCCTGGCCTCTCAGCTCCTTTCCCTCATCTTCAGTGAACTTCACCTCTGTACCCATTTAGCCACCCTGTTCAGTACAGATGAAGTATGGCAACAGTTCCATAGCTGAAATGCTGAACTCCAGACACCCCATTCTCTGATAATTGCTGTCCTTTCTACTTTCTCACCCAGTTACTTCTGTTATACCTTGTATTAGTTATCTATTGCTGCATAACAATTTACCCCAAAACTTAAGTATTAAACTGAGCAGTTTTAATCTCTGCCTGGTTTAGCTGAATGCCTTTGCCTCGAGGTCTCTCACGAGGTGGTAATCAAGGTGTCATTGGGAGTTGCGTTCTCGTGACAATCTTTTAGCTGACGGAGGATCTGCTTCCAAACTCCTTCACATAGTCATTGGCGGCATTCAGTTCCTCAAGAGCATTGGCACCGAGGGCCTCAGTTCCTTGTTATTGGGCCTCTCCATAGGGCAGCTCACCTGGTAGCTGGTTTCTATCAGAGCAGGCAAGTGAGAGAGCAAAAGAGGAGATGCAAGCCAGAGTCTTTAGGGGGGTTTTGTTTTTAATTTTTGTTTTTATTTTATTTTATTTTTTTTTTGAGAAAGAGAGACAGCATGAGCAGGGGAAGGGTCAGAGAGAGAGGGAGACACAGAATCCGAAACAGGCTCCAGGCTCTGAGCTAGCTGACAGCACAGAGCCCGACAAGGGGCTCGAACCCACAAACCATAAGATCGTGACCTGAGCCGAAGTTGGACGCTCAACCGACTGAGCCACCCAGGCACCCCAAGCCAGAGTCTTTTTGAACCTGATCTCAGAAGTAACATCTCGCTTTTGCCATATGCTATTCTTAGAAAAGTCATTCAGTCCAGCCCACCCTCAAGGGGAGACAATTATTCAGGGGCATAAATATCCCGAGGTAGGATCACTGGGAATCATCTTAGAGGCTGCCAATCACACACTGTTATTTACCTTTGCATAGAATTCAAAGTCCCTGAACTTCTCTATCTTTGTAATCTGTTCCCTTTTGCTTTCTCCTGAACCCTTGGTTAGGACTCTGTCATTTTTGCTCCCTCTTCTCAGTGTCCTCTTCTCTGATTCCCATTGTCTTCCATCCGACCTACCTGTCAAAACTCCAATTCTAGATCTCTCTGCCTTCTCCACACCTACCACTTAGCTAGAGAAAACACATAAATGTGCAGGTTGGTGCCACAGTGAATTCATGCGCCCTCCCACATTGCCTGGAGTTCTGTTTCCTCAGTCGGTAGGTCCGGTTGTAGTTGTGTAGTTAACTATGTTTTAGAGCAGTTGTAGGTTTAAAGCAGTATTGAGGGTAAGGTAGAGATCTCCCACATGCTCCCAGCCATTACGCATGCACAGCCTCCCCCATTATCAACACCCCTCACCAGACTGGCGTACTTTCTACAGATGATGAACCTCCACTGACACTTGATGTACATTCTGTGGGTTAGGACAAATGTATAATGACGTATATGGACTGTTGTGGTGTCATGCAGACTATGTTCACTGCCCTAAAAATCAGTGAGTCTGGGGGGAGAAGGAGGTTGCAAATATATATACATTAAAAAATAAGGGGCACCTGGGTGGCTCAGTCAGTTAAGCGTCCAACTCTTGATTTTGGCTCAGGTCATGATCTCACAGTTCATGAGACTGAACCCCACATTGAGCTCTGTGCTGACAGCACAGAGCTTGCTTGGGATTCTCTCTCTCTCTGCAAATAAATGAACTGAACTGAACTGAAATGAAATGAAATAAAATAATTATCAGTGAGTCTGTTTTAAACCTCTGTTTTCCTCTTAACTCCTACTCCACTGGCTCCCACACTCTCAAAAGTGGTAGGCTTTCTACTTGAGAGAGATAATAAAAGCCATAAAGAACTGCCTCCATTTCCCACACCAAATCTGAAACCTGACCTTCTTTCTCATTTCTCTTCTTCTTCCTCATTACAAAGAAAAGTGTCCTCCTACTGCTTAGGCTAACCCCTCCATCTGTGTTCTAGACCCACCCCCCTCCACCTTGTCAAGAACACTCTTAATAGATAATTCTCTCTCCTGTTTTTATAGCTTCTCAGTCTATCTGGATTCTTCTTATTAGGATTTAAATATTCTCCCAATTTCTTGCATAGTGAAAATAAATAAAGCTTCCCTTTCTCTACAGCCCTTTTTTAATGGCTCTCCTCCTCCCTTCACAAATAAACTCTCAGTGAAATTCTTTGTTGCCTCCCACATCCTCACCCTGCATTCAATCATCAGCACACTGCACTCTATTGCTCTTATCAATTTACTGAAACTGTTCTCCCCAAGGTCACTACTGACCTCCTCCTCACACCTCACTTTGCTGAGCTCTCCATAACATTTGACACTATTTGCTCCTCAAAATCCCTTTTTCCTTCCCACATTCCTTGTATTCCTCCAATCTATCTAGCTGCTCCTCCTTATCACCATTGTGAATGCTTTCTTTTGCTTGCACTTGATACTGATGTTCCTCTGGGTTCTTTTCAAAGCATCTTCCCTCCCAATTTGAAACATTTCTTGGGGGCACCTGGGTGGCTCAGTTGGTTGAGCATCCAACTTCCGCTCAGGTCATGATCTCATGGTTCATGAGTTTGAGCCCTGAGTCAGGCTCTGAACAGATTCTATGTCTCCCTCTCCATCTGCCCCTCCTCCATTTGCAGCCTATGCTCGCTCTCTCTCTCTCTCTCAATCTCTCTCTCTCTCAAAAATAGTCATGAAACATTCTTCCTAAGACATCTTAGCCACTCCCATGGCTGCATGCTAAGGATTCCTAAATATAGGCATATAGCTCCTCTCTAAATCTCTTTCTTCAGCTGCAGATCCTATGTTCAATAATAATAAGCTAGCACCTTGGGAATTCAAATTCAACATGTCTCACAAGAAACTCCATCTTTCCCGCCAAACCTGCTCTTCCCTAGTACGCATCACAGCCCCAATAATGACACCAAAAGTTACCCAGTTGCAAGCCATAAATCTGGAGATCATCAGTGACACCTCCCCCTTCTCATTCCCCACTTCCCAGCCAACCTCTGAAATCTGTTAGATCCCCAGGGGCACAGCCAAGCACACAGGCCCCAGAAACAGACACCCTGGGTTCACATCCCAACACTGTATAACCTTGAGCAAGATATATGGTATCTCTGTTTGATGGATGTCTCCCCTGTCAAATAAAGATAATAAGGACCTACCTCCTAGGGTTGTTCTGGTCTTGAAAATTATATGAATTAGTAAATGTTAAATACATAGAGCACTGTCTGGATCATCTATGTGTTAAACTTTTAGAATTATTATTAAATGTCTCCTATTGCTTAAACTTGGCTTATTTTTACCTGGACTACTGCACCAGGCTTATAATAGAGCTCCCCCATGCCAGTCTTCCTTACCTACACCCCATCCATTCTTGCTACTGCAGCCAAAGTGGCTTTTCTAAAATGTCTCTCTCATGTCTCTCTTCTCCTTGATCCCCTCCTGTGATTTCTTCACCCCAGATCTTCCGTCACAGCTCTACCTTTCAAACAGCTGCACAGGCCAAGTGAACTTGGTTTTAGTCTTTGAAGGAAACACTCCTTTGCCTCCGGGCCTTTGCACATACTTTTGTGTCTGCCTAGATTGCTCTTTCCACCCCTTTGTCCTCTTCTCCACCCTTCTAACTCCACATGGCTCCCATCTCCCTAACCTTCAGCTTCCTACCTAGAAACCACAATTCCTCCCCTGAAAGGCAGTGAGGAGATGACAGGTTTAGTTCTCTTTCCTCCTAGTTTTGGTTTATCAAAGCACTTATCAGATTGGAACATAACAGTCTCTTTGCCCTCTAAAATGTCATCAGACTCAGTCTGATTTATTGACAGTGGAATTCCCAGCCCAATGTCTGGCACAGATAGCTGGTCAGTCAATATTTGTTAATAAATGAATGAGAGAAAAGTATTATCATATTCATTTTACCTATAAGGAGCTAGAGACTCATGGAGGATGTTTGTTGAAGGTCGCAGAGCTAATAAGTGGCTGAGAAGGGATTTGACACTAGTTCTTGTGACTCTAAAGCTCATGATCACGTTGCCTTTACAGGAAGGAGAGGCTTTGATCCTCCTTAGAAGTAGACTCTGTTCATTTCTGTGCCTGGGCAGCATTAGCCCAGAGGGGGTGAACAGAGTGATGAGCAGGTGTAGAGGTGAGAAATCCTCACCTTCTCTCAAGAAAGTTGATAGAGCAGCATTTGCTGGTTTGGAAACATGGTAGAGATTGCAGCTCTGGCTTCTCTCAATTTAATATAGTAAGACCCCTGGATCCTGGTCCTAATGGTGCACACCAATCCCTTGCTTGGAACTAAGCTTGGGGTGCCTGAGCTGCTTCTCTCAAGTCATGTAGTGGCTCTTTGAAGAAGGATCAAAAGTCAAATGCAAGTGGATGGGGTAAAAGGTCAGATACAAAGTTCTTCTGTCTAGAAGCCCCCATTCCCACCTCCCCACAGAAAAACCTGCTGTAAGATGTCTCTAGGTGTCCCTGGCCCCAGACAGGAGTCAGGTATTTTATCTCTAGGCTGACCTGAATATATTTTATTCTTTAAATGATCTAGTATGTTTGTGAAGTTTACGTATACTAGCAAGATTTTGAAAATGTATTTAATTTTGTAATGTTTACCAACGACTTATTTATAAGCTATTTACTCAAATAAATGAGGCTACTTGCAAAAAGTCAGAGAGAGACTTTGAAATCATTAAAGGTAACTCCTGTGTGGTGGAGTACACGTGTGTGCACGCATGCATGTGCACATGCACACACACACACACACACACACACACACAGGGGCTAAAGATGGACAAGATTCATTTAAACAAACAAACAGAATACCCTGCTTCCTATATTCCTTTGAAAGCAAATTTAGGAAATATATCTTGGTAGTAATAATAGCCAAAATATATTAAGCACTAAACATATGCACTCAACAGACTTTGTGCTAGTGGAGGGGTAAAAAAATAAAATAAAAATGAATAGACTGTGCTAAATGCTTTTACCTGGGATGTCTGGGTGGCTCAGTCAGTTAAGCATCCAACTTCAGCTCAGGTCATGATCTCTCAGGTCAAGCCCCACAGCAGGCTCTGTGCTGACAGCTCAGAGCCTGGAGCCTGCTTCAGATTCTGTGTCTCCTTCTCTCTCTGACCTCCCCCATACTCTGTCTCTCTCTGTCTCTCAAAAATAAATAAACAATGAAAAAAAGTTTTTTAATAAATAAATAAATGCTTTTATCTGCAACACATATTTTAATCTGTAGACCAGCCCTATGAAATGGATATAATCAATCTCTTTCTACAAAGGACATTAATGCTTAGAAAAGGTAAGCAGCCAACTTTAGGCCAATGACAAATAAGGGATGGAGTCAAAATTTGAACCCAGAGCTTTCTGACCATAGTCTGCTCTTGACTATTTAACCAGCCAGCTTCTAAGGTGACCAAGCATGTCCTCCTCATGCTTGGACCTGCACTTGTAGGATCTAGAGGCTGGGCAAAGGAAGAGTTTTCAAATCTCCGGTAAGCTTACTTGAGGGAAACAGGAGAAACCTCAACACTATAGTAACTCCTGCCTCCATTCTTCCTGACGCACCTCCAACTTCAACCCACCAACCACACTGTTAACCCAGTGTTTTTCTAAAATGCAAATGCCAGTGGCGCTTGGGTGGCTCAGTTGGTTAAGTACCCTACTTCAGCTTAGGTCATGATCTTGCAGTTCATGAGTTTGAGTGAGTTTGAGCCCCACATTGGGCTCTGTGCCGACAGCTCAGAGCCTGGGGTCTGCTTCAGATTCTCTGTCTCCCTCCCTTTCTGCCCCTCCCCTACTCGCACTCTCTTTCTCTCAAAAATAAACATTAAAACAATTAATAAATAAAAAATTATTTAAAAATGCAAATCCCAGAAATATAGAAACCCTCCTCAGCACTGAAGTGGCTCCCTTTCTGTCTCTGGGTACTTCCAACCCCATCGTGTAGCACATGAGGCTCTTGCAATCTGCCCTTGATCTGCTTTTCTTCCTTCTCTTCCTTTTATTGTGGAAGGAATAGTGTCTCCTCCAGGTTCATATGTTGAACCCTAAACCACCAGTGTGGCTGAATTTGGAGACAGGGCCTTTATGGAAGGAATTAAGGTTAAATGAGGTCATGACTAGAAGGCCCTCAACTAGTAGAATTCGTGTCCTTTTAAGAAGAGGAAGAGATCAGGGACACCAGGGTAGCCCAGTCAGTTAAGTGTCCAACTTTGGCTCAAGTTTGTGAGTTCGAGCCCTGTGTCGGGCTTTGTGCTGACAGCTTGGAGCCTGGAGCCTGCTTCAGATTCTATGTCTACCTCTCTCACTGTCCCTCCCCACCCTTCTCTCTTTCTCTCTCTCTCTCTCTCTCTCTCTTTCAAAACTAAACATAAAAAAAAAAAGAGACGAAGAAGAGGAAGAGACCAGATCTCTTTCTCCCTTTCTCCCTTTCTCCCTGCAGGTGCACAGAGGAAAGACCATGCAAGGACACAGTGAGAAGACGGCCGTCTGCAAGCCAGAAAAAGTCTCACCAGGACAACCCTAACACCTTGATCTTGGACTTCTAGTCTCGAGAGTTTTGAGAACATGTTTCTGTTTTTCAAGCCACCCATTGTGTAGTGTGTTGTTACGGCAGTCCAAACTGACCAGTGCAAAGTTTCACTATATGTTTACTTAAAAGAAAAGCCTCACAAACCCAGGTTATCCAGATCAGCTCTGATCAGAAGAACTTTCTGTGATGATGGCAATGTTCTGCATATGCTCCGCCCCACCCAGTAGTCACCAGCTCCATGTGGCTAATGAGCACTTGAAATTTGGCTAGCACAACTGAGGAGCTGAGTTTTTAATGTTATTTAAGTTTAAATAACTCCATGAGGCGAGTGACGAATGTATTATTACACGGCACTGGTCTAGGTGATGGAACTTGAATCTTGATTAAATCTGGATATCAGATGCCATAATTTTCTATATAACTTTTTAAATTAAGTGATTTCTATAGTCCTTGTGTAGCCCAATTATGATTAAAATGCTTATGGCATGGTTTAAAATAGACCTTAAGAAACAAAAAAGTAGGTTTATAACATTAAAAGTAGAACTTAAATCCTGTTTGAAAAAAGAAAGAAAGAAAAGAAATTATCCTGTGCTTGAGACTTAGAGACATTATTTCTCAAACTCTACAAACCCTAGGACAAAATTCTTACCAACCTAAGAAAACTCATGCATGCTTCCCAATTTGCCCTATCTATATAGTAAGTCAATATAAAGGATTTCAAAAGATGTAAAATGCATTTATGCAACTATACAATTCTTTGGGCAATGGTTACAAAATTTCAGTTAGCACATGAACTCTGTACCCTGTCCTGTTGTCATTTAATGGCAAGACCAACCTTAATTCCATTTTCCCAAATGCCGGTAATCAATGTCTCTGGGTTCTCAGTAGCCTTAGGTAATTGTATATTGATTTTCTCCTGCTACAGCCATCATTTTAACCACTGTCGAGTTTTGTCACCTTGGAACCTCCTTGCCATGCTCCAGCCCCTAAGAAAAAAAGCATAAGGAACACTCCAGCAGCGCCATCTTTATCACAGAGCAGATGTTGCTCTGAATCTCTGTCTCTTCACTGCAGCCTGAGTCGGTCAAGCTAGGACAGAACCTGAGATTCCTCTTCTCTGTCCTCAAATCCTGAGGTCTCCGGCTAGCAAACTAGCTAATTTCCAGCTGGCAAACATTAGGAACGTTTGGGCAAGTAAATAGCAAACTAGATGAGCCATAGATTAAGCATATATTTTTTTCTTTCACAGATCAAGAGGTTGGAGGTATTTGTTTAGAGGCTCAACCATCTCAGGGTGGGTATCTTTGTAATCCTCTTAGCTTTTCCCTTGTGGTTGCATAATCGCTGCTTCAGGTCCAGACACTGTGAGAAGAAGGCAAGAAAGAGGAAAAAGACCAGTACCAGATATACCTACCCATTTAAAAAAAAATTTTTTTAATGTTTATTTATTTTTGAGAGACAGACAGAGCATGAGCTGGGGAAGGGCAGAGACAGTGAGGGAGATACAGAATTCGAAACAGGCTCCAGGCTCTGAGCTGTCAGCACAGAGCCTGATGTGGGGGCTCGAACCCACGAACTGGGAGATCATGACCCGAGCCAAAGTCAGACGCTTAACCAACTGAGCCACCCAAACTTCCCGTCTGCCCATTTTTATCAGGAAAGCAAAAGCCTTCCCAGAAGTCCCTGGCCTAGGCTTCACCTTGCTGCAGGGGAGGCTGAGAAGGCCCTTAGATAGACAATGGAGAGGATTCCAGAATGGGTGCTGGGGCAGTCCTGAGCACTAGACATCTTCTTTACTTCTGGGCCTGGTCTACCCTCCCTAGAACTCTGCCCTATTTCTTTCTTTCTTTCTTTCTTTTTTAATTTGTATTTATGGTTTAGAGAGAGAGGGGTGAGGAGGGGCAGAGAGAGAGGGAAACACAGAATCCCAAGAAGGCTCCAGGCTCTGAGCTGTCAGCACAGAGCCCAATGATGGGCTCGAACCCATAAACTGCGAGATCATGACCTAAGCTAAGTCAGATGCTTAACCGACTGAGCCACCTAGGTGCCCCTGACGTATTTTCTTTTTTTTTTTTAAATGTTTATTTATTTCTAGGAGACAGAGAGAGAGACAGCGTGAGCAGGGGAGGGTCAGAGAGAGAGGGAGTCACAGACTGAAACAGGCTCCAGGCTCTGAGCTGGCAGTCAGCACAGAGCCCGACGCGGGGCTTGAACACACGAACCGTGAGATCATGACCTAAGCGAAAGTCGGACACCTAACCAACTAAGCCACTCAGGCACCCCAACCCCTGACGTATTTTCTAAGCCCTTTCCCTTTCTCAAGGAAGAATATTGTCCCTTCGTGCTTTCCAGACTAAAAAAGGCAAAAGCAGTAAGCCTGTGTTTTCATCTCTGCTGTCTCTGGACTATATAGGCCTCCCTGTAACCGCCTCACAAAAGGCGTTTGTGGAGTGGAGGGAACGTGGACTTCCTCCACTTGTCCACCCTTTCTGCCTATGGAACAGCCTTCTATTCACTGAGGCCAGAACCACGCCTCGCATTGTCCTGTGTTCCTCACTGTGGCTGTAGGAGCTCTAGCGGCTCTAGAAGACTCAGTCTCAATATACCCAGGGCCCAAATCCCTCCACATGGATTGCACTTCCATTCAGTGCAGTCACCGCTTTTCCTATAAAATCTTCTGAGACACATGCAATTAGAAGTGACTTCTACCTCCCCTGTATCCCCAGGCTCCTCGCGTCATACCTTTCCTATTCTATGTCCTATACTCTTCCTGTGTCACAGTTATTTGTATAACAGTTGTACTGGCCTGTGAGCTTTTTGATAACAGGCTCCTATGCGTCTCGTTACTTTTTGTGTTCCCTGTAGACCTGGCACTGCCTTGGAAAGAATAAGCACTCAGTGAGTGTACTGAATTAAATGGAAGCATTCAGTCTGTTTGAATGACTGAGATACCTTATTTGCCTTCTCTTTTCTTACCATATTTCCAGCACATAGTTTTTTGTGTTTTCTTTTTTTTGAGTTTGCATTATGCTACTTTGCTGTAAAAAAAAAAAAACACAACCTTTTTTTTAAAGTTTTTTTTTTTACATTTATTTTTGAGAAAGAGAGAGCACAAGCAAGGAAGGGGCAGAGAGAAAGTGGGGCAGAGGATCCAAAGAGGGCTCTGTACTGACAGCAGTGAGTCTAATGTGGGGCTTGAACCCACGAACTGTGACATCATGACCTGAGCTGATGTCAGAAGCTCAACCAACTGAGCCACAAGGCGCCCCTTTTTGTGTTTTCTGGAATTGAAATTGAGAATATTGGGGTGTTTAAGGTGGATGTTGGGGATTATAGTGAGGGTTATTATCAACGGCCAAGTGCAGACATAAGACAGTTCATCTGAGATGTGAATCTTAATTTACTCCTGCCAGCAATTGTCTGTGTTTCCCCCTCTTCTTGAACCCTGGCAACCACATATACCTTAACTTTAGTTTGCCCTTTGCTTAGGCAGGGTTGGCCAGCTGCGGAAGCAAAAGAACCAACAATTATTCAGTGCCTTAAATAATAAAGAGGTGTAATTTTCTGTCACGTAGCAGCCCAGTCATGCAGTCACCCAAAGGCTCAGGCTGGTTGCAGCTCTCCCGTCCACTAACAGGGACTCTAGTGGAACTGTCCTTTAAAGTCAAGAGCAAAGGAAGAGGGATCATGTAAGGATGCAGAAACATTTTGTGGAAGAGAGGAAAGACAATGAGATGGTCACATTGGATGTTCTCAATCTTCTACATGAAGCCAGGAGAACTCGGGAGACAGCAGACAGGATGAGTCCCTGTGGAAGCAGTGACTCCAAGATTGAAAAGAAGACCCTTTTCCAGGGAGGTCTGTGGCCTGGAGTAGCCAGCAGTCCCCCGCGGGACAGCCAGTGTCAACTACCAGAGCTGAGGGGCCAGAGCGACAAAGAGGAAGTGCAAGAGGCTGGGATCTAGGTGAGAGGTGATGGTGGGGGATGTAGAGGAAAGATGAGGACTTGGGCAATGGGTCCTGGGCTTGGGGAACAGAGACAGGGCAGCTGGAATGTGGGGGGTTTGGAGCTGCCAGGATCAAATGACCAGAGTCCAGGAAGGTGTGTCATCTGCTGAAGGTGAAAGAGCAGGGGTGGAGGTAAGGCAAGAGGCCAGGGCTCAGGTGGCAGCTTGAAGGGGCTCGAACTTCAGGACGATCCATGCATTTCCTTCAGGCACCCTGTTCTGGATTTCTCTGAGCTTAATTCACTCCAAAGAAAGTTATTTCAAGTCCAAGTAGACCCTAGTGCAGTCACATTCCACATAAATACTACAGAGACATTTTGATGTCAGAAAAATCACCTCTCTTTCCCCTTCATCCAAATCTTTCTCTTATGCATTCGAGAATGGCATAAATTCCAATAAGAAATGATTTTCTGAAAAGGCAAATCATTCTAAAATTATACTACACCCTGACGTTCAGTGGAGAGCAGTTGATAGAGTTTGCTCTCGTAAGAGTACTTCAGAGGACAGGATGTTGCTTTACACCACATTTGAAACAGGCTAAACAACCATAGGGTTGTGTGATGTCTACATGCTTTTATTTTTTTTATTTATATATATTTTTAATCTCTTTTTCAATACAAAGCCTTTGAGCATTTTCCCTCTGCCTGGAGCTCTGTCCCTGCAACAAGGAAGAAAAGGGACAAAATTTCTGCCTTCTGGGAGCTTACATTCTAATATCAGAAAATGGGGATGGGATCATTATGATGGCTGAACTATAAATTAGGATTAGAGGTATTTGCAACGAAGGCAAAAATAAAAAAGACACAATAAGGTTATATGTGTCTCCTTGTGGGGATGAGCACTGAGTGTTATGTGGAAACTAATTTGACAATAAACTATTAAAAAAAAAAAAGGTTATATGTGTCTCACTCTCTGACTAAAGGAGGCATATTATTTTGTGGAAAGAGAGAAACTTTTCCCTAGACATTGCATTCTAGAAAGTTTTCATTGTATGCATTTCATTCATATCTAAAGAGCAATCAATGAGTAATATAATGGGTGACAGTTTTGAAAGAAATGCAGAAATGTGGCTCTTTCTTATAAAAAGTTCACATAAAATCTAAAGGAATACTATTGGCTAGTAATTCAGCAAGAGTTTGATAGGAAACTGTAATCATTATAAAGAAAAAAATATGCTTGAAAAAAGAGGGCAAAAATACCTAACTCTTTCTTTCTAGGTACTGACAGTCAATCAAAACATGTAAGAAAGGGAAAACAAGACCTATAAGATTCTAAGTGGGTTGAATGTAGAGAATAATGCCAAGTCATTCACTGGCACATACCATTTTGCTAAGGGAAGATGTATGGAGAGGCTGTATAATTGGATTCCCTAAACTTGAGGTGACCCTGACCCTTCACTAAACCCTCCCAATGTCATTGTAAATTGGTTTGGAGTGTATGGAGAATAATCTGGAAGATGTGTAAGAGCCTTCTAAAATTGCTTAAGACTCTTAACTTGGCAATTCCACTTTGGGAAATCTCAAGGAAAGAAAAAAAACGTTCCAGGTCAGGGTGGGAGGAGTCCAAATGAAGTATTCTGACAAAGGGAAGAGAGTAAGGGTGCTGGGATATGATCGCCAGAATATGAATTGTTTGTGAAACTTATACTTTGCAAAATTTGCAAGTTACTTAAACTCTCCAAGTCTCAATTTCCTCATCTGTAAAATAGGAATAAAAATAGAACCTGCCTCATTAGGTTGTTGTGATATTAAATGAGACGATGAATAAAAAGTTCTACTTACAGTGCCTGGGATCTAGGGAGCTCTTAATAAGTTTGGTAAGAATGATGATGATAATGATGATCTTGAAAATTTTTTAAGTCACTCACAGTCTCAAGGATATGAAAATAGCTAAGAAAATGTGTGGTATGTAAACTAAATGATATACTAGGTAGCTATTAAAATGACATGTGTGTAAACTACCTGTATAGTGCCCAGGACATGAACAACTTCTACATATTGATTATAACAAAGTAAGAAGACATATCTACGTTAAACATAATCCAACAGGGGTGCCTGGGGGGCTCAGTTGGTTAAGCATCTGACTTCAACTCAGGTCATGATCTCACTGTTTGTGAGTTTGAGCTTCACATCAGGCTCTGTGCTGACAGCTCAGAGCCTGGAGTCTGCCTCCGATTCTCTGTCTCCCTCTCTCTCTGCCCCTCCCCGACTTGTGCTTGCGTGCTCTCTCTCTCTCAAAAATAAATAAACATTAAATACATATATTAAAATATGTATCAGAATTTTTAAACATTTTTTAATGTTTATTTTTATTTTTGAGAGAGAGAGAGACAGAGACAGAGCACAAGCAAGGGAGAGGCAGAGAGAGAGGGAGACACAGAATCCAAAGCAGGCTCCAGGCTCTGAGCTGTCAGCACAAAGCCTGACACAGTGCTTGAACCCACAAACCGTGAGGTCATGACCTAAAGTCAGATGCTCAACTGACTGAGCCACACAGGAGCCCCCTCAAAAGACTTTTTAATAGAGTTTAATGATGTGTCAGTTTTCTGGCTATTGTTTCTAATGTTTCTAGTGTTCAAAATGAATTCTTTTTCAAATAAACCTAGTTCTCAGTGCCAAGAGATTAATTTCTTATTCTGAAAGAATCACATGCAATTATAGGAATCACTGTCTTATTTTATTGTGAAATACAAGACAAAGTTCCCCAAACAAAAATGTACAACTCAATGATTTATCAAAAAGTGAACACCAGTGTAATTAATTACCTACCATCCAAGCCGAGAAAATGACACGAGTATCCTCAGAACGCTCTCTCCTAATTACTGCTCTCTCTAAGCATGGATCCCAAAACACTGTAATTTTGCTTGCATTTTTACAAATTTGTAACTGAAATTAAACAACATATATTCCTTTGTGTGGCTTCTCTTACTCAACGTTATGTTTGTGAGATGCATCCCATTTATGTAGCTGGGGTTTGTTCATCTTCATTGTCATACGGTGTGCCATTGTAGCAAACACACCACAATATATCTATTCATTCTACTGTTGATTGACATTTGGTTTATGCAGATTGTATTTTCCAAAGATGGTCACAGACATATCTCTCAACATACGTGTTCTTCTTATAAGTGTCCTTGAAATTCCTCCTATTAAGAGGTGGAATCTATGTCCCCTTCCTTGGACTCTGGGTGAGCCTTTACTCTGCCTCTGCCAATACGCTACAGCAAAAATGATTTCTTAAGTCACCTCATAAAATATGTCCTGTACTTCTTCCATCTTGTTCTTTTGGGATGCTTGCACTTGGAACTCAGCTACCATGCAGTGAGAAAGCCCAAGCTATAGCACAGAGAGGCTGCATTCAGGTGTTTGGGTCAATAGCCCCAGCTGAGTTCCTATCAACAGCTGGTATCAACAGCCAGATGAGGGAGTGAAAAAGTCTTTAGATGACTCCAGCCCCTCACCACTGAGTCACAGCCTTTGAGCTTCCCAGCAAAGCCACAGACATTGCAGAGCTGGAACAAGCAGTCTTCTCTAGATCCTTTCTTTCTGAACTCAGGACTTACAGAATCCATAAGCATAACAAAATGATGGGAGTTTTATGTCTCTAAGTTTGGATTGTTTGAAAACACAGCAACAGTGTCTGGAACAGTATTGTATATAACTTTTAGATATTATAAATAAAATTTCATGCACATGAATTTCTTTGGGGAATAATAGAGGATCGTAGGTTGTGAATGTCTTTAACTTTGGTGAATATTGCCAAAATTTTTCCAAAGCGGTTGTAGCAAGTTAGACTCCTACAATAGTATCTCATTATTGTCTTAATTTGCATTTCCCTAATTTCTAATGAGGGCTAGCATCTTAAATTATGCGTATTTGGCATTTTGGTCATTTGTCTCCCTTCAGTTCATCCTTTGGGATTGTAGCCATTTACATGCTGTTCTAATCCAAAATGAGATAGGAGGGTGAAAGATTTAACCTTGGGAATATTCTCCTGCTCCCAGAGCTTAGAATTCATAATTGTAAACCACCTGATAAAATACAAATCCTATGGCCCTAAAAGAGTAAAATTCTTTATGCTTCAATTACCCTAATCCAACTTAATCATTTGGGACCCAAACTCTGTAAGAGTTTACCAATTCACTCTGTTCTCCCCATCTCAGACCTCTGCTCCAAATCAAGTTCTGCTTGAGCCTGTCTGTGGCTTTCAACCTTTCTCACTGTGATAGCCAAGCAAACAGAAACTTTTCCATTCCTATCTAGACCTTGTGGCCAGGACAAGGCGATTAACTCTTCTGAACTCTGGGTTCCCAGATTTTGGGACAAACATGAGGATGTCGGTGCATTTTAACTGTAACTTTAGACCTTAACATCTGAGTCTTTGAGTTCCCCTGGAAGGATTAAGATGGTTTCTCTTCCCAGGAATTATCATCCATGGGATTCCAGTGAAGTTAGATCTCCAGGCTGCTCTTCTCTAAGATGTGAGACAAGCTTCTTCTTCCTAGCTATGACAGACCAATGGGAAAATCTGCTCACCTACCCCAATGTTTACTGCTGTCCAGACTCCCTAACATTCATTTTCTTTCTTTCTTCTCTTCCTCCCATTCATCTTTCTTCTTGCTTATGATTCCTTCACATTCCTAAATGACTTTCTCTCTTTCCCCAAACTAAAAATAAACACATTGTAATTAAACGCCCCCAATACAAAAATTCCACCCCCAAGCTTTTTTCTCTTAAGATTTTCAACCTAAAATACAAGAACATTTTTAGGGCCAGGAAATGCAAGAGACGAAAAAGAGTCAAAATATAGTGGGAGCAGGGCAGGGGTGCCTGGGTGGCTCAGTCGGTTAAGCATCCTACTCTTGGTTTCTGCTCAGGTCATGATCTCACGGTTTTGTGGGTTGGAGCCCCATCGGGCTCTGTGTTGACAATGCAGAGTCTGCTTGAGATTCTCTCTCTCCCTCTCTCTTTCTGCCCCTCCTGAACTCCGTGCTATCTCTGTCTCTCTCAAAATAAATAAATAAACTAAATATATGTATATGTGTGTGTGTGTGTGTGTGTGTGTGTGTGTGTGTGTGTATAACATAGTGGGAGCATAATAAATGCTCCCAGAAAAGGGTTGCAGTTGGTTAGGAGGTAGGTGGGTAGGTGGTACTGATAAGCCTTTCTCCCGCAAGGCAACCTTGAAGTGCTTGGGTGCTCACAGAGCCCCTCACTGCCCCACCCCTAGCCTCCATAGGGAAAGCATTTTTAAGAGTCAGCACCCCACTGTGGGGGGGGGGGATGCTGTTTTACAATGCTAGAGAAGAGCTCAGAAATTCAGCTCTAATCACGCATTCAGAGAACAGTGTTGTGGCCACTCTGCAGGAGTTGGTCGCACCAACCCTGCCTATTGGCCAGCACAATCCAGAGTACACTGTGGAGAAAGAGCAAATTCCTTCTCTCCAGTGACCGCTTAATTTAAAAAAAAAAAACTTTAACATTTACTTATTTTTGAGAGACACAGAGACAGAGCACGAGTGGGGGAGGGGCAGAGAGAGAAGAAGACAGAATCCGCAGCAGGCTCCAGGCTCTGAGCTGTCAGCACAGAGCCCGATGCGGGGCTGGAATCCACAAACTGTGAGATCATGACCTGAGCCAAAGTCAGAAGCTCAACCAAATGAGCTACCCAGGTGCCCCAGCATGATTGATACTTATACCTTTCTATCTTCTAGATCAGAAGTCACCTAGGTGAGGGAGAATGAATAGGAGTAAGCCTCATGTAATTGTAAACCATCAGCCTAGAAAAACTGCAGAAGACTCTTTCCCACCTGAGTTGTTTGTTTAGCCTGATTTTGTGTGGTGTCACTTCAGTATGCCTGTGTAACCCACATGCTCATCATTTTCACTAACAAAGAAGTTTCACATTGCCTTCTATCGGTGCTTACGTAAATTATAAATACTAGCTTTTTTATTCAGTCTCTACAATGTAGCAGGCATAGTACTAGACATTTTGAATATATTATCATATTATCTCATGAAATTGCTAAAATAATCCCATGGGGAAAATGTTTCCATTATAAAGGCAATAATATTGAGGCTCAGGAGGACAGGATTCCAGTCCAGGTCCGTTGACTAATAAATTCAAGATCTGAATGCTTCTATCAGTTAATCTATTCATGAAGCATTGTTTTGGAAGCCTCTGGAGTCCATCCCACCCCACCCAAAGGTTGAGGTCATTGTCAAAGACTTCCTCCATTTAATAACATTCACCTTATGTGCCAATTTTTTTCTTACTTCACAAGGGCTCCTGCTTACTCATCTTGTATTTTCCCCATCAAATGATTCTTTTTATTTCAGTCCTAGAAAAAACCCGCTGGTGACGTGAATCATTGTTGCAAGCCACTGTGACAATTCTCTGTGCTCCTCCTACAGAAACTGTTATCTAGCTCCTTGGGAAATTTTTTTCCATTTTCTCCAACTTGATTGTCCTTTCTCTGCCAAAGAATTTTCTGTTCCTACACAGTAGAGATTAGGGGAAATCTCCTCTAAACTCTCTCTTGGGTTCAGACAGAGCTGACAATATCTGAGCAGGTTTGGAACTCTTGGGAATGGTTTTTAAGGAGGGGATTTGCTTTAATGGTCCTTGCTTATTCCAGCCCCATCCCCACATCCAGGGCTTCTGCCCCCTCTTGATGGCCAAACACTGCCCTCTGGCTGCCCAGCAAAGCTTTGTTGGCAGGGCATGTTCAGTGCTTAGCTCATGGTCTTTCCAAGTCACATATTCCAGATGTCATAGGTTGGTCAAGGTGTTTGCTGGAGGCAGTCAACTTGAGGACTGTTTATCAGATGGACCCTGGAGAGCTCCTGATCTCCTCCTTACCCTGGGTCCTTCCTGGCCTAGTTCTCTCTCTCTCCAGGCCTCAGTGCTAAGATGTTACCATAGGTCAGATCCTGATGGAAACAATGGAATCAGTCTTGCTAAGGGTTGAGCTGTGTCCCCCACAAAATTCATGTGATGAAGCCCTCACCCCCAGTACCTTAGAATGTGATTGTATATGGAGACAGGGTCATTGTAGATGTAATTAGTTTCATTAAAGTTGGGTCATCCTGACATACGGTAGGCCCCTAATCCAATATGACAGGTGTCCTAACAAAAAATGCCTTGCGGAGAGATAGATACACAGGAAAAACACCATGTGAACAGTGGAGTTATGCAGCCACAAGCCAATGAACTACCAGAAGCTTGGAGAAAGACCTGAAACAGATCTTTCCCTAGAGTCTCAGAGGCAGTGTGGCCCTGCTGACACCTTGATGTCAGACTTCCAGCCTCCATGACTATGAGACAATACATTTCCGTTGTTTAAGCCACCCGGTTTGTGATATTTTGTTACAGCCTCTTGCCTTGTGTTCTCTCTCAGTTGGGGTTCTCCCAGTACTCAAGATGTATAAACTCAGAACTATAAGGGAGTTGGGTTTTGTTTCATACACTGACATCTTTACAGACTTGCTTTGTTTTTACCCATTATCTACACACACTGACACCTCCATTCTTCCTCAAGCCTCCACCAATAGCTCCAAAAACAGCTTTTACTTTTTGGCACCAAGGTAATGAAGAGGAGGGAAAATGGAAGCATGTACAAGAGATTCCTTCCCCAAAACATTATGCCAAATGAAATGAGCCAGACATAAAAGGACAAATATTGCTTGATCCCACTTATATGTGGTGCCTAGAATAGGCAAATTCTATTTGGAGCTCCAAGGGTTGGGCGAGGGAGGAATGTGGAGTTACTGTTTAATGGGTACAGAATTTAGGATGATGAAAAGTTCTGGAAATGGAGAGTGATGGTACGACATTGTGAATGGGCTTAATGCCACTGAATTGCACACTTAAACACATTTAAAAAATGGTTAAAATGGTAATCTTCATGTTGTGTATATTTTCATGCAATGGAAAAAAAATTACCGGAGGTAAAATCAGCATTTTTACTGATCCTACACAATTACAATTTTCTTTTCTGAGTTACTAAGATTAGTACCTTTGGGCAATTATGTAGGACAATTTGACTGATATTTGTACTGGTTGTTTTAATATAAATTCCCTGTTTTCTCTTAAAAAAAAAAAGAAGAGGGGGAATTCTGTTCTCAAACTTAGCTTCCTCTAACAGTGGCAATAATACACCAAAGATTTTACTCTGTTTAGCTTTCAGAGCCAGTCTTTTCAATTCCATCCCTGGAGGCAAAAAGACACATGATGCCTAAAGGGGGACACAGGGAGTAGATGTGGGAGAATGTGGGGTGGACAGGGACCTGGGCTTCAGGGTGCTGGCAGCTGCCAAGTCTTTCCCAAGCCTGTATCTTCTTTGACCTTTCTGACCTGCTGTTGACTCTCCCGACAGTCACACTGCTCAGGAGAGATGTGATTTTTCTGGGTCACCCATTGCTACTGTCATGCTGTCCACACCACACGCAGGACACTGGGCAGGCTGCAGGGGGAGCCCGTATGCAGACACAGAGGGCCGCCTCTTCAATCTGCCAGGCTCCCAAGGGACTGATCTCAGCGAGGGTCAAGCACCAATAGCCAGCTTTCTCTCCCACCACCGTTTGGTTGGAACAATTATTATTATACATTAAATTACAAAAAATATAAAGAAAACTAAGAGAAAGAAAGAACTCAAGGTGCCAGGTGACTGAAGAGAAAATGGTATAGTGGGTGCCATGGGCGGTCTAAATGCTGGGGAATGGGAGAAGGAAGGAGAACTAGAGAGTTTCCTCTACACATTAGTGTTGTACGTCTTCCAGGAAAAAACAAGGCGGCGGGGGGGGGGGGGGGGGGGGCGGGGGGTGGAGGGCACTGTTGNAATGTGTTGCAGTGCAGGAAAGGCTAAAATCATTGATTCCAGATAGTGGAGACTTAAAAGTGCAGGCAGTTTGATGTAAAACCAAGAGTGAGTGGACCTGAGGACCAGAAAGGAGGTATCAGGTGAGCAGAGGATGGTGGCAAAAGGGATGCCAGGTGGGCTGATGACACCTGAGACCATGGGCCATTCAGAGTCTGGTTATTGTGTTTGATGGTGCCAAGCCAGAGATAATAATGAGACTTTCTTTATAACCACCTATCTTTACATAGCTTGCTCTCTGGATAGGGTCGTGACTTCTGTTGGCCTGAGCAGGTGTTGCCTGGGAGGCCTTTGGAGGCACAGTAAAGATTAAGAGCTCTGGATTTCTGGGAGAGATAAGATCCTTATCCTTAGGGAGGGAGTTTTCTTCTCCATTGCCTTTGGTTTTGTAAAGCAGTGGGAAGTTACCCAAGTGGGAGCACTGAGCTTTCTCATGTAGGACCTGTTACAGATCTAGCTTCAGTGATGGCTACATTAAAGGTAACACAGTCCCTCTCATTCTGTCCTACGCCGGCCACGCCCCCACAGCCTTCAGACAGCTCACATGCAAAGACCTTGGATTGCTAGTGACTTTTGTTCCTCATCCGCTCCCTTTCAACAAGGCAAAACTTTTAGTATATTTCAAAGGCAACAGAAAGATAGCCACTCAACTACCTCCCAGTAACTCTAGGTCAGAGAAGGAATTTCATATAATAGGCTTAATGAGCTCAGCGATCAGGAGGGTCAACTGAACAAGTGAAAAGCAGAAACAACAGGAGTGCAGAGTAAGGGCAGCAGGTTGGGGGGGGGCGGGCACTGGGAATCTCCTAGACTAGAACTACTGAACTCAGTCAACAGATAATGGTATTACCTACTGGCACATAACAGTAGTAGTAATAACAATAATAATATAATACTTATATAGAATGTTCTTTACATATATTAACTTATATAATACAACAGTCCTGCAAGGTAGGTACTACCATAGTCCCCTTTTAAAGGTATAGGAAATGCAAGCACAGAAATTTTTAAGATGCAAATCAATAAAAAAGCAAGTTCCAAGAAGGCTAGGATTTGTCTTTTTTTATTTAAAAATTTTTAAAGGTTATTTATTTATTTTGAGAGAGAGAGAGTGTGCAATTGAGGGAGAAGCAGAGAGAAGAGAAGAGAGAAAATCCCAAACAGGCACAGTACTGTCAGCACAGAGCACAACACAAGGCTCAGTCCCACTACCTGTGAGATCCAGTCCTGAGCCGACATCAAGAGTCAGAGGATTAACCTACTGAGCCACCCAGGTGCACCTATATTTTTAATTTAATTTAATTTAATTTTAATTCCAGTATGGTTAACATACAGTGTTTTATTAGTTTCAGAAGCATAATATAGTGATTCAATAATTCCATACATCACCCAGTGCTCATCACAACAAGTGCACTTTTTTTTAAGTGTATTTATTTATTTTGAGAGAGAGAGTGTGCAGGGCAGGATGGGAGGGGAGGAGTGGAGACAGAATCCCAAGCAAGCTAGAACTGGGGGCTCAAATTAATCATGAACCATGAGATCATGACCTGAACCAAAATCAAGAATTAGGAGCCTAACTGCTTAACTGCTTAGCTGACTGAGCCACCCAGGCACCCTGACAAGTGCATTTCTTAATCCCCCATCATCTATTTCACCTATCCCCCCAACCCACTTTTTCTCTGGTAGCCATAAGTTTGCTCTGTTTCTTGGCTTGTTTCTCTCTCTTTCTCTTATTTTTTCCCCTTGCTCATTTGTTTTGTTTCTTCAATTCCACATATGAGTGAAATCAGATGGTGAGGGTCTTTCTCTGCCTATTCACCACCACTATCCCAGTGCCTGGCACATAGTAGGTGTTCAATAATCATTTGTTAAATTAATAGTGAACTGGCCCAAGATCATGCAGATAACATAGCAGGGAAAGGACAGGAGTTGAGGTTTGATGGTTAATTACTGAATCAAACTGTCCTGGATGGACTTACAGGAGATGAGCTTTGTGTGTCTCTCTCAGCCTGAGTTACATCTGCTTGACAGACTCTGCCTTCACTCTCAAAGTTGGCTATCTGAGGAAACACTTCCTAACTCATTTTATGAGACCGACATCAATTACCCTAATACCCAAGGAGATAAAGACATTACAAAGAAGGAAAACTGAAGACCAATAAGTCTCATTAATGTAGATGAAAAATTCCTCAAGAAAATATTAGCAAATTGAATCCAACAATGTATATAAAGAATTATACACCATGACTAACTGGATTTATTCCAGGTATGCAAAGCTGGTTCAACATTTAAAGATTAATCAATATAATCCACCACATCCACAGGCTAAAGAATAAAAAACGTTATATCAACTGATGTAGAAAAAGCATTTAACAAAATCCATTCATGATAAAAACTCTCAGTAAGCTAGGATTACAGGGAAACTACTCCAACCCAATAAGGAATACCTACAAAATCCACAGCTTAGATTCATCAGTGGTAACAAATGGGGGATATTGAAAATGGGGGAGGCTATATATGTGTAGAGGATAGGGGGGTTGTGGGAAATTTCTGTGCCTTCCTCCTAATTTTGCTGTGAACTTAAAACTGCTCTTAAAAAAATGAAGTCTATAAGTATGGCGATATCTTTCTAGATACAACATCTAAAATATGATCCAAGAAGGAAATAATTGATAAACTGGATTTTATTACAATTAAAAATAAAATTTTTAATTTTATTGTAAACAATGTAATGTTTGACAATGTCAAAAAAAATTGAAGACAAGCCACAACTGTTAGATAATATTTGCAAAAGATACATCTGATAAAAGACCATTATCCAAAAACAAAGAACACTTAAAACTCAACAGTAAGAAACAATCTGATGAAAAAATGGGCCAAAGACCTTAAAAGACCCCTCCCCCCCAAATATACACAGACAGCAAATAAGCACATGACAAGATAATGCACATCACAGGTCATCAGGGAAATGCAAATTAAAACAACAATGAGATACCACGACACACAGAATTGCCAAAATCTGGAACACTGACACCACCACATGCTAGAGAGGATGCAGAGCAACAAAAACTCATTCATTATTGGTGGGAATGCAAACAGTACAGCCACTTCGGAAAGCAGTTTGGCAGTTTCTCACAAAACTGCTTTTACTATCTGGTCCAGTAATTGTGCACCTTGTTATTACCCAAAGGAGCTGAAAACTTATGTCCGCACGAAAACCTGCACATGGATGTTGTAGCAGCTTCAGTCATAATTGCCAAATCTTGAAAGCAACCAAGATGTCATTCAGTGGGTGAATGGATAAAGAAACTGTGGTATATACAGACAATGGGATATTATTCAGCGCTAAAAAGAAATAAGGTATCAAGCAGTGAAAAGACACGGAGGAAACTTAAATGCATATTACTGAGTGAAAGAAGCCGGTCTGAAAAGGCTATATACCACATGGCTCCATTATACAGCATTGTAGAAAAGGCAAAATTATAGTGATAGTAAAAAGATCAGTGGTTGCCAGGGACTTGGGGGTAAGGAGGAGGGTCGAAGAGGTGTAGCACTGATGATTTCTCAGGGTGATGAAACTACTCTGTACAATAACTGTACTTGTGCATACATAACATTGTGCATTTATCAATTCTATAGGACTTTATAGCACAAAGAGTGAACCTTAATGTATGTAAACTTTTAAAAAATGATGTAGAAGTCAGGGGCTCCTAAGATGAAATCCAGAATGTGACAAAATAATCTAACTGTATTACAAATGTATGAAATAGCTTCAGTGAAGGGAGTGGGGGTTTCGGTACTGATTCAGGTATCTTTGGAAATGAGTGGAGTCTGTAAGACGAACAGAAAATAAGTTATACATAAATATTATACGGTGTTCACAGGAACTAGGAGGGGAGGATCCATGTAATAGTGGATAATCATGTTTAGTTAAACATGTGTAGTTTAATATAGATTCAAATGGTCACATATAGAACTATTTATAGACATGTCTATAGACACTTAGTTCACACACATCTATTTCTCTGCTCTGTAACCTGAGAGAACCTCAAAACATCCCAGTAGCATCAAATGTATCTAGCACCAGATCTTTATTTCTCATACTATTCCCTTCCCTTCCCTTCCCTTCCCTTTTCTTTATCCCCCACAAGGTAATGATTCCTGGGGCTCCTTGGGGAAATGGCTGATCCTAACCCTGGGGCAGGAAATATACAAGATAAGCCGGGGTCATTTTGCAGTTCCAAAAAAGTAAGGAAACACACACACATGCTAGAGATAAAAACCAAACTCCACAACAATGAGCTATGCCAAAGGGATACAGGGGTCAAACTGAAAGAGGTCCTAATGGCCAAGGTTGGAACAATTTGAGCAACGAAATAAAGTAGTACATTGGATTATAATGCAAAGAATAAAATAATTATCCACAAATCCATATTTATATAAAGAAATTATTGAGTAAATGAGAGGGAAGAGAGAAATCTCCTGGGCAGAAGAAATCCAAATGATTTATGTAGATACTCCACCCTCGAACTGAAAACATACTCCCCCTCCCTCAAGTGTAAGGACTTTCTTCAGAAAAGCACTGCACGGAAAGGAGGCACAAGAGTAACTTCAGTGGAGACACCTGACAAAACACTACCTCAGCCAGGCGATCAAGGTCAACATCAACAGAGATCAGTCATTTGACAGCAAGTACCCCTAATATAATGAGAATGGCACTTACCTTTTTTGATCTTCCTCAATACTCATAAGCCCAGTCTAACCATTAGGAAAACATTATGGGCTCCTGGGTAGTTCAGCTCAGGTCATGATCCCAGAGTCCTGGGATGGAACTGCAAGGGGCTCCGTGCCGAGCAAAGAGGCTATTTGGGATCCTCTCTCTCTCTCTCTCTCTCTCTCTCTCTCTCTCTTGCCCTTTTCCCAACTTGCATGTGCCCAGGAGCACA